>NW_027130606.1:0-160615 GCF_026122565.2 Emydura macquarii macquarii | reverse complement strand
AGGGATGGGTCCCCTCTGAGAGAGACCCAGAGGAAGAGCCAACCCCACCCTGGCTGCTAGAGCCCAAGAGAAGATCACCTGACCGGAAGCCGGGAGGCGGGGCCAGGCCTTTAAAACAGCGGCCTGGGAGCTCAGTCAGGCAGGGACGGCCGAGGGAGAAGGATGTCTCTCCCTCGAGGCTCCGTGCTAGAGCTGGGCCCGAAACCCCCGCTGAGAGGGAAAGGCCGGTCTCCACCCCAGACTGGGGGCTGACGGAGAGCCTGCCTGAATCTCCCGTTGCCGGGGAATCGGATGAGAACCCACCGGAATTCCCCGCTGCCCGGGAGCCAGACGAGGACCCGCCCAGGCCGTCTGCTGCCAGGGAACCCGTCGAGGAGCGACCCGAGCGGCACCGAGCCTGGGACTCGGAGACCCTACCGGCCCTACCGGCGGCCTGGGGGCCACAGGACCTGGAGGAACTCCCATCCGAGGAGGAGCCAATGGAGTTGCCCGAGCTGCCACCAGTGGACGAAGAGGGCCTGATCGGACTACCACATCCCAGCAGCCTGGAGGGATCAGGTACCTGTGGGTACGGGGAGGAAGAAGCCCAGGGACAGCCCTAAACAGAGGCTGAGTACGGGACCTGGTTGGCGTGATGCGGCCGGAGCCCCGCTAACGCAGTGACAGGCACCCCTGCCACTGCTAGGGCCCTGGGCTGGGACGCAGTGGAGACGGGTTGGCCTGCGTCCCCCTCCCCCCTTCCCGAGCCACCCCGGGAGACCCTTACCCTCCTCACCGTCCTAAACGTTAGAGGGTGTGTTGCCTCGCCAGCCCTGCCTACAGGCCGGGCGCCGGACTTTTGGTTGCTTGGCCAGCCCTGCCTATGGGCCGGGCACGAGACTGCTGTTTTCCAGCCCTGCCTACGGGCCGAACGCTGGACTGCTTGTTTCCCAGCCCTGCCTAAGGGCCGGGGCGACAGGCTATTGGCTTGCCCGCCCTGCCTAAGGGCCGGGGCGACAGGATATTGGCTCGCCCGCCCTGCCTAAGGGCCGGGGCGACAGGCTATTGGCTCGCCCGCCCGGCCTAGGGCTGGGCGAAGGGCTAGACCCCGACGCTGCCCCCGGAAGAGCACGTTTACACCCCCGGCTCTCGGTCTCTGCAGTGCACAGGGCACGCCCCATGCTGCCGAGATAGGTGAAAGAAACCCAAGGCCAGCATAGCAAAATTCCTTCCTGACCCCATAAACGGTGATCGGTTTGACCCTGAGCACGTGAGCAAGACAAACCAGCCCAAGCATCTGAGAAAGGTCATTTGTGGAGCCACCCCGGCGGGTCCCGTCTCCTGCCATGGCCAATCTCTGACACTTCAGGGAAGGAGAAAAAATAAATCCCCAGTTACATCAGGGAAGGGGTATTTATTTCCTGGCGCCTGCAGGGGACCAGCTGGATCCCTGAAGCAGGAGATTTTGGACTTAAGATATAGGAACAAAAGGGATCCCCAGGCCACCAATCCCAGCCTCTCAGAGGGGGGGGGGGCTTGCGAAGGCGAGAGACACCCCAACTTTTGCCTTAGCTCCTCTGTAATCACCCTTCCCAGAGCAAAGGTCAAAGGTTTTGCCATTCCAGAGCAGGTCAGTGCGAACCACTGCGGGGGCCCTGGACCTTCCACCTCGCCTGGGCAGCGCACTCCGGCGGATGGGACCACAGACCAGGGGCTGTTCTCGGGTGCCCCGGCCCTCTGCCTGGGCTCACTGCTGCGCTGCTGCTGGTGACAGCGCTGCCTTCAGAGCCGCGCGGCTGGAGAGCAGGTTATTCATAAGCACATGAGCATGAGCAAAACACCCACCCCAGAGTGCGCTGGGCCGTGTGCTTTGCCTCCGCTCCTCACCTTGCGGCGTGCAAGTCCGACAAACAAACGTTCCTTTAACACGCCGACCCCCCCCCCGCTGCACCCCACTCACAGCACCCCGAGTTCAGAGGTGCTCGCAGGTGAGTTCCCCTCCCATCCCTGGGGGGAGGGACGGGAGCTGAGCAATCCCTCCGCTGTTGCTGCCACCACAACAGCAACCGTGTCGCTCTGCATCGCCGCCCACTGCTGCCGCTGCGCTGCTGTTCCACCCGCCGCTGCTGGCCGCTGCACCATCGCTTTCTCTGCTCCGCCTGCCGCTCGGCTGCAAGCTCTGGGTGCCCTGGCTCGAGGTCCCACCGCTGCACCCGGCTCTCGGTGATGTCAGCACTTCACGGGGGAACCTCGTGGCTGGTGCAGGCCGAGCAGTCACTGAAACACGGCCTCAGAGCAGGGCGAGGGCTGGGCACTTAGGCCTGGTTACCAGCGAGTTCAGCTCTAGGGATCATTGAACAGAGCAAAAGATTCTCGACTGAGTCTAGTCAGCTCTGTCCTTACATAGCAGAGAGCCGAAGGGCCAGATGGGTGCAGAGCTCCTAGACAGGAGCCCCCCACACCAGCAACACCCGGCCCAGCCTTTTCCTTTTCTGCTTGGATTTGGCACCTACCTCCTGCTTAGCGAGTGCAGTGCCACAGACACGCCACCTCGCGCCAATCAGTCGCCACAGACGCGATTTCTAAGTGAAGTGACCCTGGCCCGGGAGCTGGGGACAGAACTCTCCAATGGCAGGAGTTCTTTCTTCCAGCTGAGTTTTATCCCCAGATCACGGGTCAAGGATTCATTGTACTTAGACATTGCTGTGCTGGCTGAGGAGAGGCTCCCGCTGTCAGCCTCAGCCCTGGGGTGACCGGACCTTCCACTGTCAGCCCTGCTGTCAGCCCCTGCCTGGGGCTCCCCTGCCAGCCTGGGAAGTGGGAGAGGGGCCCCACTGCAGCCCCCCCCCCCAGGCCTGGGCAGGGTGAAGAGCCCTCAGGAGCAGAGCTGAGGCTGGGAGAACAGAACTGTGGCCTGGGCAGTGCAGGGGTGCTGAAGTGGGGGGGGGGGGGCTGATGGGGTAGAGGGGATGTATTGATGGTGGGTTCTGAGCAGATGGGGTGAGTGCTGGAAGGGTGAACTGCGGGTGCTGGGGGTCGATGGGGTGGCAGGGTGGAACTGACGGAGTTGTGATGATGGGGGATGGGGGACTGAACTGAGGGGGGACCAAATTGAGGGAGTTGGAAGGGGACACAACTGATGGGGGACTGGAGGACAGAATTAATTGCCGGCAGGAGATGGGCAGATGTGGGGTGAGAGCTCCTGCAGAAGGGACCAAAATTACCTTCTCCTGTACACGTGGGAGAGTGGCCGACACAACGGTCACCCGTGCACACCCTGGGGATGGGACAGGGGAGGTCGAACATCAAGAGACTGACCTAAAAAGCACAATAGCATCTTTTTAAAAATAAGCCACATGATTTTGGGGCCAATTTCATGGTTTTTGATCTCTTGAAGTTGGCAGTACTGAGTTAGGAAGGCAGGAACCAATCAGCAGGGCCACGCCTGGGCTTTCAGTCTCCCAGGATCTGCATTCTGCAGGATGGGATCTAATTAAGGAGCTCTACAGGGAGAGAGGAGAGAGAACTTTTCACCTGGTAGTGAGGTTAGCAGGGAACCACATGAAGTCAAAATGCAGTTCTAGACCCTCCACATTCTCTTAATTTGATTTAAGGGGAGACTCTGAGGTTTGAGAAATATTGTTGTAAGTTCCAGAGGGGTAGCCGTGTTAGTCTGTATACAGCAAAAACAACGAGAGTTCTGTAACACTTTAAAGACTAACACATTTAATTTCAACAGGCATAAGCTTTCGTGGGCTTCAACCCACTTCTTCAGATGCAAGTAATAGAAATAATACAACAAATATAGGCAACATATATAGGAGGCAACATGTACATATCCAAGGGCAGTGACAACAATGGGGTAGGTGGATGAAAGCTGGGTACTTGAGGCCTAATGACAGCCATTGAGTAGGAGGTGAGAATGGGTGATCAGAGGAAATTACTTCTTGTAATGAGATAGCCATTCCAAATCTCTGTTTAAACCCTGTTTGAATGTGTCAAGTTTGCAGATAATTTCCAGCTCAGCAGTTTCTCTGATCCTAACCACATCAATCACACCATAAGGGGCTCATTCATGTGCACATCCACTAATGTTACATACGCCATCATGTGCCAGCAATGCCTCTCTGCCATGTACATTGGCCAAACTGGACTGTCATTATGCAAAAGGATAAATGGACACAAATCAGACATAAAAAATAACAACATCCATAAACCAGTCGGAGAGCATTTCAACCTCCCAGGACATTCTATCTCTGACCTGAAAGTTGCTATTCTCTCACAAAAAACCTTCAAAAACAGACTTCAAAGAGAAACTGCTGAGCTCAAAATCATCTGCATCATGTGCGGGTGTGTATGCAGATCTAGGTGCGAGCGGAGGATTGTGGGAGCAGGAGTGGGATGCCAAGAGGGGCCCAATTGGCCATCTGGCGCTCAGTGGTGAGAAGGGTGCAGCCGAGGCCCATGGTGGGGCAGCTCTCAGCGGTCAGGGCCGGTGGGCGAGGATTGTGGGAGGGCCAAGGTGGGCTCCACTGTGTGCTGAGAGTGTGGGGCAAGCAAAGGCCAATGGCAGTGGGGGGGCCTAGCAATTCATACTTAATTGATAGGGCAGATACCATGGTTATGAAGGTAGTTTTTCAATAGATTATGCTTTCTTTATACTCTCTAACTTCTAGCTAAACTCTGTACCCACTGATAATCTGTACATCATGCCTAGATATCCAGGAACTTCTTTGCTTAAACTCTATATTTAACTTTTTTTTAAAGTTGATGTTTAATAAAAACTTTTTAATCTGTTCTGATCAGTTCAAACTCTGACATGTTCTGTTTCTGAGAACTCTACATAAAATGGGTTTTTAGAACAGGGAGATGGAATAGTGGTTTGCTCCATCCACTCTATGCATCAACCTGGTACTGCAGTATTTCCAGACATGGTGCACCTTGCTGTGGGGAGAACAATCTGGTGAAAAGCAAAGGAAATATTTGTGGTGCAAATGTACTTGTGGTCTTTTGATGTTGTATTCAAGTGTTAGTTGAACTCTTCTTTCTTGTTTTTTGTAGCTTAGTAAGTAGTGGTTTCTGTGGGGCTTTAGTCTCTGTTTTCTCAACAGGAGAGAGCTGCGGTTCCCTGCCTTTCCCCGCATCTGGGTTTAATTTAGGGAACAGTCTCTGCAAATGTGTTGCCCAGACTAGAGAGAGTTTGTAGGAGCAGAAGAAGAGTGAGGTTGTGGCCCTTTAAGTCAGACTCCTTGAGTTTGAAGCCAGACAGGAGTGGTGCGCTGTGTAGCGGAGTCACAGAGAGGGCAGATTTCTGAGGGTGGGGGGTATTTGTTCTGAGGGGATCCGCCTTGGCGAAGGTGCCCCTCAACAGGGCAGACAACAACATCAGGCAGCTGGTAAAGAAATGGCTGTTCCTCCCCCAGAGAGCCAGCAAGGAGCTGATCTATATCTCTCACAGGCAGGGTGGCGCCAACGTTCCCCGCATGGGTGACCTCTGCGACATTGCGGTAATCACCCGTGCCTTCCGCCTGCTGACATGCCGTGACATCACAGTAAGGAACAGCGCAACGAAAGCCGTGCATGACATAAAGAAGCAAATTGGCAAGACATCGCCAAGACATGGCCATGTACCTACGCGGCTTGCTGGCTGGCGAATTTGGATGGGACGAGGGCGACATCGTTTTGCTCTGGACCTGCGCTCGCAATGCCGCACGTCGCCAGGGGAAGCACATCGGCTGCTGCTGGAAGTGGTGTGAATAGTGTCAGGAGCTGGGAGTCCTAGTGCCACAGATCAGGACCGCTGACACCTCCATCACCTCAGTAGCCAGGGGCATGCTGGAGAGGACCTTGAAGGCCACCATCCACACGCTATATGTGGAAAACCTAAAGCGAAAGCCAGACCAAGGCAAGGCCTTCAAGCTGACCAGCAAGTGGGACACCTGCAACCACTTCCTCCCCGGGGGCAGCTTCACCCAGTTCTCCAACTGGAGGTTCATCCACCGAACCCGGCTCAACTGCATCCCGCTGTACGGAGCTGTCCACCACGGGAACTGGGATAAGCGTTGCAAGAAGTGAAGCTACAGCAACGAGACCCTGCTCCCCGTCCTCTGCAGCTGCAAGCCCCTCTCCAGAGCCTGGCAGCTGTGCCACAATGCCATCCAGAACCGCCTGGGGAAAGCCATCCCGCCGCACCTGGGGAAGGTCGCAGTGAATTCCGCTGTCCCCGGAAGCGACAGCCGGCTGCTGCCAAACGTCATCATCACCAACCAGGAGCAGAAAAAGATCGTCATGGTAGACGTCATGATCCCCTTCGAAAACAGGACCCCAGCCTTCCGCGAAGCCCGAGTTCATAAGTGTAGGAGAGTGAAGAGTTAAAAGCTGGACAAGTAATTGGGCCTAAGCCACAGGGAATGGATTTATGGCACAGGTGAACCTTGTTTTTTTTATTTGGTGGAATGTTTAGCTAGAGTCTGTTCTCTCTCTTCTTTCCCTCCCTTTCTAGCGATTTCCCATAAGGAGTGAAAGTAACAATCACTATTCTCTCTCCTGCCAAGGTTTTTGCTGGGACTACAGCATTATCTTTTTCCCTCCCTTGCATACAGCATATTTTAAAGAATATTAGTAAGTTTCAAGGTAAGGTGCCTGCGCTCTGTGCAATAACCCTGTAAACAACAAATGGGCGGGTATAATTGTAATCATTATGTAGGAATTAATATTCGTTTTGTAGGCATTAATATAACTAAATAAGGGTCTATGGGGAGTGGCTGGGAATGTATACATTTACAGACTGTTATGGATAAAAGGATTGTAAAGTAACCCCTCGTTGCTCACTCCCGGCGTGGAGGTGGAACGAGCAGGCAGTAAAGGTTCCATCTCCCCAATCCACCCCCGGGACAACCTGTATGATTATTTCTAACAATAAGGACACCCTGGCCGACACCCTGAGAGCGAAGGGCTACGAGGTGGTGACAGAGGCTCTGATCATCGGCGCGCTGGGCGCTTGGGACCCCTGCAACGAGCGTGTGCTGCGAGCCTGCGGAATCGGTTGGTGCTACTCCTGGCTCATGCGGCGCCTCATGGAGTCGGACACCATGAGATGCTCCAGGGACATCTACATGGAGCACATCACTGGACACCGGCAGTATAAAGACAAACGGGCTGGAGCGCCATCGTGAATCGGCGACGAGATGGGAATCAAAAGCCTTTCTCTGATAGATTTAATGTCCTGAAGGATTATCTATACCATAACTCTCACTCAATGAGGGTACAACCCGCTTCCCTTACCTTTCTACTTCCTACAAACCACGCTTCAACGTAACTTTTGTATGAACAACGTACCCTCTTATCCGCCTGCTTGTATTTTTTAACTGTCAAACCTATTACCCTCCACCCGGGATACCGCAGATTATGCTTTCCTTGTATGCTCCAACTTCCAACCAAACTCTGTACCCGCTGATAATCTGTACATTGTGCTTGGATGTCGAGAAACACTTTTGTTTAAGCTCCATACCTCATCATTTTTTTAAACATTATTTTTAATAAAAGTTGTTAAATCTGTTCTTATCAGTTTAATATCTGATATGTTCTCGATTTGAGATCTCTATATTAAATGGATTTTTAAAATGGAGATGGAATAGGGGCTTGCTCCATCCACTCCGCGCATCAGCCTGGTACTGCAGTACTTCCGGAAATGGTGCATCTTCCCTTGGGGAGAACAATCTGGTGAAAAACAGAGAAAATACTTGTCTATGGCCCACCCCCCTTCCCTCCTGGGACCGTACTGGGGCCTGTTCCCACCACAGAGGCAATTGCGTCTCAGAACTGGGGGACAGACGCCCCTAGAAGAGTCGATCTATCTCCACCTTTCGAAGGGTCCCCCCCAGCCATGCTCCATTGTTCACCCTTTCCCTTCCTGTCCACCCCACCCCCAGAGAGATCAAGGAGGGACCCTTGATTCCCGCTCCACCCTCTGCCTTCTCCCCTGCAGCGTTCACTCCTGTGCTCCCCCAGCTTTGTCCCTGAGGCCGATCCCAGCAGGGCGAGGGCAGCAGCTCCATTACCCGGGCTGACGCCAATTTCCAGGGGCTCCGGGATTGGGGAACGCAGCCCGTTTGCCCAGGCTGGTCCCCAGGTCTCTCCATCACCTACAGCCCCTGGCTCAGCAGCTCCTGTTGGCAGAGTCCGGCGCTGGCCTGGGGACGGGGGCCGGTTCCAGACCCACAGCAGCTGGGCTGCGGGGAGGGGGTGCCCCGCTCTGCCTGGCTGGGGACGCAGACACAGAGCAGCAGGCAAGCCGGGCTGTGGATGCGGCAGGCTCTGACCTAGGAAGCCCAACCCCTGGACAGGATGCGGAGCCACTTGCGGGCAGCACAGCCCCCCGGGCCGGTGCATGTTTCAGCATCTGCTAAGCGAGCTCCTTGCTGGGCCGGGCCGGGCTCAATGGGGCTTTCTAATAATTCCAGCACAAGCCTCTGCCCTGGCTGGTGTGAGGGTCTGACTGTAGCCAGGGGAATATTTTAACACTGGATAGTGGGTGTGTGTCTCCGGGCAGGGGGCAGGGGGGCATCAGCCTTTATTGGCATTGACCAATAAAACTGTAACAGTTTCAGTGGCTCGGCTGGGCCCCCACTGTTGTTAGTTCCCAGGGGAGCACTGGTGACCCCCCCCCAAGAGCAAAACACACTCACACACAGTCTCTCCCTCCCGTTAACACACTGGGCCTCACAGACGTGGCCCAAGAGCGATATCTGTCACACCTGGGCACAGGGCGAGCACTGTACAGGGGTATGGGCCCTTCACACATAGATCCTGCGCTGGGTGCCTGGGAGTAGGGGCTGCCCCCCCAAGCCATGGGCCTGATCCCATCCTGGGGGGACCCTTGATTAGGAATGGCCGAATCTGGGGCTTTACCTGGGGTGACTGACTGACAGCACACTTTGGCTGGGATCAGGGCAGAGGTGTTCCTCCCACCCTTCCATCCCAGAGCCGGATAGAACCCAGGAGTCCTGGCTCCCAGCCCTGTGCCCAGTGGGGTTCCCAGGCACCTCGGCCTTACCCAGTGTTTCATGAAGGGCTCGGCCAGCTCCCGGTCCTGCACTCAGCAGTCTCAGTCATCCTGGCTGCAGATTATAGCAAGTGGAAAGCTGGGAACTATTTTACCCCTTGCCATCCACATGTGATTAATCTCTAATTGCCATTTAGTCGAGCCCCGCTCACCAGCTCACAAACACTGAGCCCACTTTATCCGTGTTACCCGACACACACACTGAGTCATCAATGCCAGTACCAGCCACAGGCACAAACCAATATATTCTGAATGTGAGCAGCTTCCAGGCAGGATAACAGGAGGGCTGGGGTGCAGGGAACGGCCTGCAGCTTTGCAGGGTCGCCGCTGCCATGGCACCCAATTGCCCAGCCATTTGCTCTCTTCCTCCGCTTCTTTTGTCTATTCATTGTCTTTCCCTTTCTTTCTTCCCCCTGCTCTTAACTTTCCGCCTTCCTCTATTCCCCACCCCTCCCTGTAACGGGTTCGCTCCCTGTCCCCGTTTCCCCAGAATGAGTCTCATGCAGAAGCGGAGGAAATTTGGTGCAGCGACATTTCGGATGGATTGTGTTTGACTGCTTCAAATAGCGCCATCAAGCGACTTTCCAGGCTTCTCTGCCCACTTTCTGCCAAGGGAGGGAGAACCGGGCGTGCAGGCGCGTGTGCAGATCCAGGTGCGAGCAGAGCATTGTGGGAGCAGGAGCAGGCGGCCGATCCGGGCCCATTTGCCTCCCCCCCAGGCTTGATGGTGAGAAGGGAGCTGGCCGGGACCGTGGTGTCTGCAGCCAGGGATAGCAGTCGGGGATTGCGGGAGGGCCGAGGTGCGCCCCACCATGTGCTGAGAGGTAGCGGCAGGGACTCAGTGACTCATACTTACCTGGCAGGGGAGACACCGATGGGCCTTTCCCAGTACCAGAGGCACAGACTGCACCCCCGAAGATTTAATGGATTGCGGACCAGGTCCCACCTGGAGACTCCATGGGGCCCAATAAGGCCATTGTTACGGCCATTGTCCCTGGGGCCAGCGTGGGGCTAACTGCGCCATGGGCTCTGGCACTTTATGGGGGCATCGACTTGCCTGACGAGTGTCAGCCATGGGAGACCCTGAGGCATCATTGGAGTCAGAGGCCCTGGACCTGGGGTACCGTGTATGTCCCCGGTCACGGGCACCCTTCCGTACCAGGGACCGCCCCCTCGACGCCTCCGACCTGAAGGACGATGAGGACTGCCTCCATCGCCGCGAGCGGTGCCGATAAGCAGGGTCGCACTCCAAAGAGCTGTCAGTACTGGAGCGTTGTCTTGGTACCAACGATTTCCAGCACCACTTGCCTTGCGGCTCTGTGGAAGCCTTTGGTGACCAAGGTCGGTGCTGTCCCAAACTCCTCGGTACTGAGCCAGACTCCAGCGACCGGGTTCTGCGTTGTCTTAGTGTGGGCGAACTCTGCAGTGCCGGGGCTTCCTCCTCCGACTGGGTTCTGCGCTGCCTGGGTGTGGGCAAACTCCTCGGTGCCAGAGAGTGGGAACGGGAGCTGTCCGAGCACCGCCAGGCAGACATTGACAGGTGCCATCTCCTGGCTTATGCTGCCTCCGGTGCCGGGGATCGACGTCGGTGACAAGAAGGAGACTCCACGTCCCGTGTCGGTACAGGTTGGCTTGATGACACTGACCTGGAGCGACTACTAGGGAAGTGGCTCTGCTCTACTGTAGGTGACCATCCAGCAGGAGATCTTCCTCCCCGTACCGGGGATCTCCTCCGTCTTTCAGCGGGACCCAACGCGAGTTTCCCTTGTGACACTGACCCCTTCTCCCTTGGTGGAGGTGGGGCGGAGGCCACATAGGCAAGGCCAACAAGGCTCTTGCCACCTGAAAAGCCTCCAGTGTTGACGGTGTCGGTAGGGGCACTCTCCCACTCCCAGGAGTCAGGGAGGCCCCCAACAGGAGATGCAGGCACCAGAGAAAGAGTCTCGATGAGCCGATGTCGGTGCATCTCCGCATTCGAACCCGCCCATACCGACGGCGCAAGGGTGTCCACACGCCGCGCGCTGCTTCCTCATCTTCTTCGGTACCAGTGAAGTTGCATGGTGCCGAGTTGCGGGCGGTGCCAACGGCGCTCTCTGTACCGATAACGCACTCGGTACCGAGGTGCAGCAGGTTGGCTTGGATGCCGGGTGGAGCGCTGCCTCCATCAGCACGGTTTTCTCGGTCCTTTTGAGTCCTCAGTTTGAAAGCCTTGCAGATTTTGCACTTGTTCTTTCTGTGGGCTTCCCCCAGGCACTTAAGGCAGATGTTGTGGGGGTCAGTGAGTGGGAAAGCCTTCCCGCAGGAGGCACATGGCTTGAAACCCAGTGACTGGGGGCATGGCCTGACCACGCGAAGTCCCAGCAGGGACTGCCTAATCTCTAACTACATTTAACAACTACTTAACTAACTGAAACTAAACTCAGAGAAGGAACAAGTCCAAACAAGGGGAATAGTACTTGCTGTGAGCAAGGCTAGTTCCAGCAACCATCACGGGCGGAAAGAAGGGGTGTAGGGGCGGCAGCACCTCATATACCACGGCATGTGCACGGGGCTCCAGGGGGCACTAGAGCTGGCCTTACGGGATCCGCTAAGGGGAAAAAAGTTCTGGGTAACCGTGCACGGAGGTGTGCACACACCTATAGTGGAATGGACATGAGCAAGCATGCGAAGAAGAACCAGTGAAGACAATAAGTAGAGCGAGAAGAGCAGCTGCACAACACGTCCATCTGGGCTGTTTATAACACATGGTCATTATGATACATGTGGAACTGAACAACCGGCTCTGACAGTTCTATGATTATTTTGTTAGGATAAATATTTTGCATTTCTTGAAATGATACCCTTGAAATACCAATGACGCTGTTTAGAGAAGTTACATTTCAATGTACATGTGAGTGAAGACAAAAAATAAATTTTAATTCCATTTCCAAAAATCTGCTTAGAGGCATGTTGTTGAAATGTAAATTAACATATTGACACATTGTTACAGTAATAACACTTTCTAAATTAGAACAATCTCTCTTTTTCCTCTCCAAATTTTACACTGAGATTTCACAGGGGTAGTATATTCTGACAGGAGTGACTGATCCCCGTCCGTCACCATCTGCTACCCCTGGGCCAGGGGATGGGGAAGGTGAGGGGCAACAAACTGTGAAGAGGCAAAAGACAGTAGCTGTCTGTCCATATTTCCTACCAGTGTCACCCTGTGCTGGGAGCCATTTGTCGCACTGCAACGGGATGGGGCAAACACATTGGGAGGGAGGAAAAGCTGCCTGGGCTCCTTCCTGTGAGTAGGTCCCACCTCCCCCAGCCTGGCCCCTCGTTCACTCTCACCCCACTTCTCCTGGCCCAGCTACCGAATCCCCTCCCCCAGCTCTCCCCACTCTCCCATTGTGCTGGGACCAGTTCCTCCCCAGGCTGAGGCTGCAGTGCAGAGCGGCCCGTACAGCAGGGCCCTGGTGCTCCCACCCCTGCCCCCGCGCTGCCCCCTGGGGCTGTTTCACTCCCCGCCATGGGCAGAGACACAGGGGCTCTTCCTCCATGGGCCTCTCTCCCCTCCCCCCTCATTACATCCCCCCAGAGTCTTCCTCAGTTCAGCTGGGCTCTTCCCTTCCTGATGCTACAGCGCCCTCCCCGTCCCCACCTTCAGCCTCCACCTCTGACATTTTCCCCACCCAACACACACACCCCCTGCCCTGCCCCCATAACCCAGCAGCTGGCTCCTCCTAACCCCCTTCTGCACCCCTCTCCCCTCCCCCATCTGACAGGCCTGGTGCTGGGAACTGAGGGGCGAGTGGGGGGGGCAGGAGGGTGATGCCCTTTAGACCCTCCCCTGGGCACAGGCCTGGGGGCTGCTCAGCGCTGGGAGGGGACAATCTCTGCCGCGGGTGTCGCTGTCAGGGACAGAGATTCCCTCCGGCCTGGGCTGGGACCGGGCAGATGATCAGGGGAGCCACATTTTCACCCCCAGCACGGACACCAGGATAGAAATAAGGACGAAGCGTCCCGGAGAAGGTGCCAGTGACAGTGCAGAGCTGGGACCTGTCGGTGACATCGTAAAATGAGACCTCGCCCGCCTCATAGTCCAGGAAAATCCCCACCCGGCTGGGCCTGACGTTCACGGGGAGGCAGGTTGGGGGGGAGGTGCAGGCCTCGTATTTCCCTTCTCTCAGCAACAGGACCCAGTATCCATTCCCAGGTGAGAGTGTGACCGGCCCCTTCCTGCTCACAGATTCCCTACAAACCCCCAGGTCCCACTGAGTCTTGTTTCCCACCTCCACCTCCCAGTAACGCCTCCCGCCCGGGAACCCCTCAGCGCCCAGCACACAGGGACTAGTATCGAATCTCTCAGGATTGTCGGGCAGATCCTGGCATGTGTCTCCACGTCTCACACGTTTCCCATCCTCAGACAGGACGAGCCAGGGACTTGCTGTGTCTGGATCCAGAGTCACGTCCACTGGGGAGAGAGTCACAGAGTCAGGGCCGGGGCAGGGGCTGGTCACGGGGATCAAAGGGAAATTAACCTGCATCCTCGTTAATTGTTGGGGGGGGGGTGTTGCCTGTTAAGGGGAGTCAGGGCCCCTCTGCCCATGGAGCGAAGTTGAGGGGAAGGAGAGCAGGAGCAGGGGAGGGGTGGGGTGGGAAGGTGTCAGCGGGGGCAGGGCAGGGGAGGGCAGCCCAGGGACGGGGGAGGGGACAGGCTGATGCTGGGAGAGGATGAGGAGGGGCAGAGGGGAGGAGCAGGCACAAGGGCAGAGGGGACAAGGAAAGGAGCAGGCACCAGCATGACAGAGGGGGGTGGAGGGAGGGGCAGGTCCCAGGGCACAGGGAAGCAAGGGAAGGGGGCACCAGGAGGCAGAGGGGTGTGAGGCAATGGGGGGCTCCAAGGGGCAGGGGAATGGGGAGAGGGGTGGGCTCTAGGGGGCTGAGGGAAGTGAAGAGGAGGGTCAGGTGCCAGAGGTGGGGGGAGAGGAGTGGGGCAGCAGCCAGGGGCACAGAGTGAGGCTTGAACCCCGGGGACAGTGGGGGTGTCTAGGGCAGGGTGTGATCACCGAGGGCAGAGCGAGGGGAGAGGCAGGTGCCAGGGGGCAGAGTGGGGTGATGGGAGGGGTGGGTGTCAGGGAGGCTAAGGGGGAAGAGGAGCCCCAGGGAGGCAGAGGGGCAGTGAAAGGGGGGCTGGCCCCAGAGGACTAGAGGTAGCGGGGGAAGGGGCAGCCCCCAGTGTCAGAGGGATCACGAGGAGTGGGGGGGCACCAGGTGGGCCAAAGATGGGGCGGGGAAGGTGCAGGTGACAAGGGGACAAAGGGGGTGAGGCGTGGGGCAGGCACCAGAGGGGCATGGGGGGAGTGAGGGGTGTGGTGGGCACTAACAGGGAGATGAGAGGAGGGGAGGGGCAGACCCCAGGGGGCAACAGGGGAGTGAGGGAAGGGGCAGACATCAAGGGGCAGAGGAGGAGGAGGGTAGAGGTGGGTGCCAGGGTTACAGGGGAGGCACAGATGGGGTGAGGGGAGGGATAGGAGCCATAGGGGGAAAGGGAAGACGTGGCTGACAGGGTGTGTGGGGTTGAAGTGATGGGGGGCTCCAGGGTGCAGAGGGTGGTTGGGGGAGGGGCAGGTGCCAGGATGGCAGGGGGCAAAGGGAGGGGCAGGTTCCAGGGGCAGAGTCCAAGTAAACCCCAGCAGGGGATTTTTGTCTCAGATGTTTTGCTCTGTGTCGAATAATTTCAGGAGTGCTGAGGAGGGGAAACTGAGGCAGGGAGCTTGCAGGCCACCCTGAGGCAGCTGAGGGGGGTGCCCCTCCCCATGACAATTCTGTGAAACTGGCACCATGTAACAGAGCTGCTGCCCCTCCCCCCACGGACAGAGTCTGGCTCTCCCCAGTCTGGCTGTGCGGGCCCCTCACCGCGGAGTCTGACCCCAGTTGAAAGGGACCAAAGTGACAACCTGGAGTGAGCGCTGAGCACAGGGGGTTTGTGCCTCCTGCCCAGCTCCCGGCCCCCCCGGCCCAGCTACCTGGCTGCTCCTGCTGCCCCACAGCCTCCGGCTCCACCTGAGCCTGCCCCCCCGACCTCAGGCTGCCCCTGCCCTGCCCTGTCCTGCACCTGGGGGTACGGAGCCCCCTGCTGGCTGGATGCTGAACTGGGGGTGACCCAGGGCCCAGCACGGAGCCAGCCGGGTCTCTACAAAACCCTCCGCCCGACCCAGCCAGACAGGCCCAGGGTGTCACTGCTCCCACACTCAGACCCTCACTCCCCCTCCCCAGAGTTTGCTGCTCCCCCTGCTGGGCCTTGTCTGCTCTCAGACCAGGAGCCGTGTGGGGCCGGCAGCCCCTTGTTCTGTCTCTGCAGCGGCTGGCTCACTGGCACTTTGCTGCCCGGCCCGGGCTGGTCTCTGCCCTCTGGGTGCAGCACAGGGCGTGTGTCTCTGAGCAGGTCCCTGCCCACTCGCCCGGGCCACTTGCCCCAGACACATATAATCCAGGTGCCAAGGGAAGGCGCTGCCCCAGCAGCACCGCACTGGTCCCAGTACGTGCTGGACCAGAGAGCACAGCAGCAGAGGAAGCGGCAGATAGGTGGCAGGGGCCTCAACCATCAGAGCAGCAGCGTCCCCACCTGCAGGGAGGGGTCAGCGCTGGGCAACAGGCCGGGCTCGGTCAGGGGCTGGGAGCTCTGGCAGCGAGCGCGGTGCCAGCACCAACGGACCTGCTGGACACCCTGGGCCTGGCCAGTTTGGGGCAGCCAGCGAGTCTCTCAGGGCCTGGCACTCTGCCCGGGAGGGGTGACAGGTTGGGGTGCCCTGCCCAGGACAGGGTGACAGGGGGAGGGGACAGGATGATTCCCTAGGAGGTCAGTGATTCCCTAGGAGGCGGCACCGGGAAGACGAGCTCAGGATCCCAACAGGCTCATGGGCCGGGGACAGAACTAGCCGGAGCCCAGCCGTGCCGGGGCCGGTGGGAGGGGAGCCGGGATGTGCTGACTCTGGCCGGTCACAGGGAGGGAGCCCAGGTTTCAGGCACTACGGGGCGCTGGTGCCAGGAGCAGCTGCAGGGAGTGAATCTCTGCCAGGGGAGGGGCTGGAGTCACTGACACAGGTTTGGCCTCAGTTACCTGCAAATCCTCGGGCTCTTCTGAGTCCTGGAACAAACCAGCAGAGAGAGAGGTGAGAATTCACACTGCAGGGGTACCTGGAGCAGGGTCTGGGGCAGGGGCAGGGGGAGGGGGGCAGACCCTAGACCAAAGAGCCCTGATGGTGGAGCAGCCGCTCTAGCCAGGTACATGGGCCTGTTCCCACCGCACCCAGCTCTGCACCGTCTCACAACAGCCCAGAGCTGGACAGGTTCGGACTCTGTTTTGTCTTTTCTGACCCATGTTCTTGTCCCACGTTCACCTGCTGGGTTTCTCTCCTGTGCAGATCACTGCACACCCGCCCAGCCCAGGGGCTGCTCCATACAGGGGAACAGGCTCCCAGCAGCTGCTGTGCCCTGCTGAAAGGTCTGAGGCCTTGTTTTTTGGCTAAGCAGTAACAGCCATAGTAGGAGAGACAGCAGCCATAAGCTAAGCAGCATGCAGTCACATCTTCACCCTCCTGACATTACATCCAGACAATGGAGTATCGGGCTGTTAAGAAGGTGCTACTGTCCTAATAGTACCTACCACCACCAGATAAAGAAACAGATCTTAAGATGCTTAAAGAAAACGTTGTTTGATAGCATCTGTCTGGCAAGGAATCACTTATCAACAGTTGTGGTTGTAAACTCTACACTTCTTATTGTTTTGTCTGTATGGGACCCACTTCTCTATTGTGTATTGAATGATTTCTGTTTGGTTCTTTGATTGTTTCTGGCTATTACATAACTAAGAGAACTAAGTGTGGTTAATTAAGGTGGTCGGTCCGATTGCTTAAAGCATTATTTTGCAATATGCTAGGATTGGTCAAAGATTTATTTTGTAATATGATTGGTTAAGGTGTAGCTAAGCAGGACTCATGTTTCACTATAAAAACTGGGGTCCAAGAGGCAGACCAGCTAGAAGAAGAAAAGGGGAACAAGAAAAATAAGAAGGAAAGACCTGAAGGAAGAAGAAGAATCCACCTCCAAGACACCACCCAAGACCAGACCTGCTAGAATCCTCTGCACGACCCTGACATGCAGCAACCAGAATCCAGACCAGACTGACCTTGCCTGGCTAACAGGGAAAGTCCGCCTGCCTGATGAGGATTGGTGAGCACAGCCCTGTACGCTTAGCATGTGTACTATGTTTGGTCATTATTAATAAATAGAGAATAGGGATATTACTGTGTAAGGCTCCTTCACAGGTAAAAGATCCTGCAAACCCGCAGAGAATTATGCCCGGAGCCCTATGGATTGGGAGAGGGTGACCCTGAGCCCTAGAGTGTGAATTGGGTAAAGGTAGGTGCCTTTCCCTGGAGCCCTACGGACTGGGAAAGGGCAGGGCTGCCTTAAGCAGGTTACGCCTGGAGCCCAACAGACTGGGAAAAGGTGGGGTGCCCTAGTGTGTGGGTAACACTGCCCTAGAACAGCTACTCAGGATTCTCACCTCTCTCTGCAGCCAGCCCCTCTGCAAGGAAAGAGAAAAAGAAAAATCAATAATGAATCACAGTCCCTGTATCACCAGTGCTAACAATCATTCCATCACAGCTCCCAGATGATACGATGTCAGTGAGAGAAGAGGCACTAAGGGCTTGTCTACACTTAAACCCCTACAGATGTCCCAGTGTTGCACTTCAGTGTAAACGCTCCCTATGCCGACGGAGGGGTTCTCCCATCGGTGCAGTTACCCCACATCCCTGAGAGGCAGGGACATAGGTCGGCTTAACTACACCACTTAGGGGTGTGCATTTTTCATGCCTCTGACAGACAGTTCTGCTGATCTGATTTTCTGGTGCTGACCAGGCCTAAGGCCCAAGAAGCAGCTTTTCACTGGGATTTAGGCACCTAAAGATGCAGACAGACACCTCGGGAGATTTGTCCAAGTGCTGAAGCAGCTCAGACACTTCACTCCTATTGAAATCAATGGGAGGTAGGTGCTTAGCCTGCTCTGGGGTGTTTGAAAATCCCACCACACACCTAAATACCTCTGAAAATCTGCCCTAAGGTGCTCAAACACTAGGGCCAGATGCTCAGCTGGTGTAAATCAGCAAAGCTCCACTGACACCAGGGAGCTGACAACCTGGCCTGAGTCTGTCTGTGATAACGTGTCTCACGCTGACCAGCTACCAACGTTCCCAAGAAATATCCCGCTTGTCCCTCTGCCCACGTAGGGCACATTGGAGGGAGACTCTCTCGTTTCCCAGCAGGAGGGCGCTGCCGCAGGGATAGTTGCAGCGGGGAAGGCACTTTCACACCAAGCTCCTGTTCTCAGCCATCCATGTCTTTATGGGAAATCTGCCTTTCTGCTCAGAACAGCTTCCCTGGAGCTCAGAAATCCACCAACCCCCTGCTCCCCTCCTCCAAACAGAGACAATCACAGCCCAGCAGCGTGGCTGTCAGGAGCCAGGACACGGGCAGCCAAGCACAGCGATCAGAGCAGGCGTCAGTGCTGAGAAATGGAACCAAGGGCCAGAACCAGAGCCAGAGCCAGAAGCCGAACGCCCGAGCAGAGGGTCAAACCAGAGCCAGAGCCAGGAATTGGAGCTGGGAGTTAGAACTAGGTTATCTGGGTCAAGGAAGGCAGGAGCAGGGCTGGGTCCAAGGCAGAAGCAGGCTGGGACAGGGCTGGGACAAGGCAAAGAAGCAAGAACAAGGGAGGGTCTAACCCAGCAGCAGGTCAGGGAATTACATTTGTACCAAGGCAGCCTCCAGGAGTTGCCCCTAGGCCTTAAACAGCTTGCCTGGGCCAAGGGTGGGTGGCCCTGCCAGCCAGGGCCTCTGGGCAGGACCCAGGACATCCAGGGGTGCTTGGCCCCACAAGCTCACAGCCCATCAATGGCTGCCCCACCAGCAGTGCTGGCTGCGGCTGTGGATGCAGCAATTGCCCACGGACCCACAGACCAGATTCTCGCCCTGTGGATCCTCGTGGCAGCTCCATGTTCAACCTCAGCTGGCTGAACTGCAGATCTAGAGCAGTGAGCAGCAAATCGGAGCCGGAGAGAAACACCCAGAAATTCTGAACAGCAGCAGCTGCAGGAGAGTCAGCCCCTGAGCTCAGCTGGCCAGGCCAGAGCGGCAGTGACTGCGAATGATCTGCCCCGCTCGGTATGAACACTCAGGGACTGACAACAACCCAACCAACGGGGGCCTCCCTCCTGCAGTCTCAGCTCCGCAGCTTCCCCCTGGGAGTCCCCCACCTGTCCCTGCCCGGACACTGTAAGAGAGAAACCCTCGGAGCGTCCCTTACCCAGGAATCCCCTCACAGCCCCCTGGAGATTGTTCTCTCGAGCGAAATCCCGGATTCTCTTTTCCAGCTCAGGGGATTTGGGCACCGGATGTGGAGACGTCGCCTCCTCTCCCCTGCAGAGACACGAGTGTGTTTATTCCTCTCCCTCCTCGGCCTAGAAAGCCAGGGAGCGGGTGGGATCTGGGGCCACAGAAGTTCCCCTCTCCCCCCCCCCAAAAGCCAGAAAGGAGGGCCTGGAGGGGCCACTCCCGGGGCTGAGAGAGGGGCCCATTCTCCAGGCCCAGCCACTTCTCAGTGTCTCCTCTCAGCCTTCAAGGGGCCTGGTCGCTCCCCATGGGGTGGGGGATTCTGGGACGTGGAATGTAGTACAATGAGGCATGAGCTGGGACACTTGGCTCTTTCGCCCCTGGGCCCCCTCACACGGGACAGGCTTTGGGTCATGACAGAGCTGGGGCCAGGTCCCAGCTGGGCCCTCGGGGTGACAGGCCCCAGCCCCAGTAATGATCCCCTGAGCCAGACCGGCCCCAGGGAGGGTTCTCCAGCCCACAGCTGTGGGGCGATCCCCTCCCCAGGATGGGTCTCAGAGTCACAGCTCCAGCTGCCCCAGGGCAATGGGGAGGGAGGGGGGCTGGATCCAGAGGGTGAGACCGTCCCACGGTCGGGGATCTGGGGGCTGGGTCTGTAGCCGGGTCTCTGAGCCTCTTCCCAGCACAACGGGGCGTGAGGGGCAGACGAGCCTGGACGTACCTGCTCACGGCGCTTCTGACACCCTAGAGGGGAACGAGAGACAGAGCAGAGAGTCAGTGCCCACGGCCCAGCCCAGCCACTGCCCCAGACGGGTCACTCTGCTCCCACAGCCCCAGCCCCACAGGCTGCTCCCCAGTGGGGTGGAGGCACTAAAGGGCTGTGCTAGTGCGAGCAGAGCCCCTTTCCCACCAGCTGCTCTGCAGGGACGGCCGGGCCCCTGCACTGAGCCCTGGGGCTGGAACAGCCTTTCACCAGCCTCCCTCTCCTTCCCTCCCTGACGGCCCAAACTCCTGTCTCTGTACAGCCCTGGGACCCCTGGCCCTGCAGACACCCCAGGCTGGGCTCTCTGCACTGAGTTACCCTGTGAGCCCCAAGTGACTCAGGGGCCGTCCCCTCCCTGCACTGGGCTCTGGGCGCGTCTGACACGGTCTCACCTGCAGCAGTTCAGGCGCCGGCTGCTGACACTTCCCCTCCAGCTCCGTGATCAGGGCGCTGAGCCGGGAAATCTCCTCGCACAGCTGGGTGCTGTTTTCCTCCCTCCTCCTCCAGCTCCCCCAGCCGGGCCAGCAGGAGGCGCTCTTGTTCAGCCAGGAACTGGCGCAGCTGCTCAACCTCGGACACCACCAGCTGCCTCTCCACTTCCGTCTGCCTCTGGGGGGCACAGAGAGGGGCAGGGCAGGGCAGGGCACACGGGGAGAGCGGGGGATCATGGGAAATGGCACAAAGCCTTGTCCAGGCTGCACAGAGCGTTTCATGTCACTTCTCTGCCAGTAGAACTGTGTCTACACCAGGGCTCTGGCCAGGAGTAAAAAATGTCACCAAAAATCATCCCCCCAAACCCCATCACGGTACCAGCAACAGATTTCAGTGTAGACCAGGCCTTGGCAAACGCTGCTGCCCAAACACCCGATGGCATCACTGGAAATGTCTGACACTCAAACCCTGGGAGCAGCAAATGTCTCCCCAGCTTCACCCTGACCCCCTGCGACACCTGTGCACATTCAGCAGTTCTAGTCTCCTCTCACCCCCAGTGCTACAGAGGCAGAGCCAGAGGCTGCTCCCAGCTACCCTGTGTGACCCCCTGACTTCAGCGGGAATTAACACCAGGGTCACAGAGCATCTGACCCTAACCCCACTGACTTCAGTGGGTCACTCCTGATTTACACCAGGTACCTGAGAGCAGAGTCTGCCCCGCGCTGTTTAAATGCCCTAAACTCCCTCACTGCATCGACCCTGGAAATCCTTCACCCTCCTGAATTACAGACACCAAACAGGGCAGAGACTCCCCCTGCTGCTGTCGCTGGCGCCCCTGGGCAAACCTGCTGGGCGGGGCAGGGCACCTACCAGGAGCCTCTCGCTCTCCTTGTCCCAGTCGGATTTCAGGCCCTGCAGCTCTTCTCTCTCCTCCCTCAGACGCTGCAGGCGGCTCAGGATTTGCTCCTGCGAACACAGACAAGGGCTCTGGGGGCTGGTTCGGGTCCTTGCTTTGTGCCCTGTGATCGTCACTGAGCAGAGGCTGGGGAACCACGTCCCCTTCTCCAACCCACTGAAAAGTGACTGACCCCAGCTCCAAGGGAACTCCCCGGGCAGAGCTGCTGGGCCCGGCCCGGCTCCTCCCCAGCACCATCAGCCCCAGGAACCTTCTTTGGTCCCGGGATCGGGCACTTCCCAGGTTCCAATCCGGGGCTGCTCAGACCCAGGCCAGGGGCTCTGTGAGTGCAGAGGCTGGGCCTGTAACTCCCAGCCATGGCGATAACTGCGCCCTACCCTGTACTCCTGGGCAGCCTCCTCGATGGGCAGCGCGGTGTGAGCGCGGTGAGCCCGGGACTCTCTGCAGATCACGCAGATGGGGGTTTGATCCTCCTGACAGAAGAGTTTCAGAGCCTCCTGGTGTCTCTCACACACTCTGCCCCCTCGGGCTCCGGCACCGCCTGCAGCCTCAGGCGTTTCACTAACTGCACCACGTTGCCCAGCTGCCTGTTGGGCCGCAGGTGTCTCTGCTGGGCGGGTTCTCGGCACTGGGGGCAGGGGAAGTTTGGCTCCGACTCCCCCCAGCACTGGCTGATGCAGGCTCGGCAGAAGTTGTGCCCACACTCAGTAGTCACCGGCTCTGTGAAATACTCCAGGCAGACGGAGCAAGTCACTTCGTCCTGGAAGCTCCCGGCCAGCTCCCCGGCAGCAGCCATGGCTCCTCCGCCCGGGCCGGGAACAGCCGCTGCGGGTTAGTTTCACTTTCCTGAGCTCAGAGAAACCGGTTTGGTTGGGGCGATTCCCTTCCTGCTGTTCCCAGCGGGCCGGGCTGAGCTGCAGCGAGTCACCGCCAGTGTCACAGCCCCGGGGCAGGGCAGACAGAGCCAGGGCCAGGGCAGTTGTTGGGTCTGGCTTTGGTTTGTCATGTTATGTTTTTATTACATTTTTAAATAGCTACAAACACACACAGAACAAACAGACATAACCAATGGCACCTAAACTTCTCATAGCACATTAACAGCTCACAATGTATCAGCCATTTGCTAGGTAACCTCAGATACATTTGAAAGATATCTAGAATATGAATGGTAAAATGTAAATCAATTATTTGTATTCCACAATTTCGAAAAAACAAAATTTGCTTCCAAAAATCCAACTAGTTAAAGAAAAATTAAATTAAAATAACAAATAGAGGGAAAGTTCAGAGGAAGGAGATAGAGACGGGGCAGGAAGGAAGTGGGTTTAGAGCAGGGGGAGGCAAGGGGGCCTCCATATATTAAATAGGATCATTGAGATACTGCCAGGAAAACATCCCAGAGCTCTGAGCATTTTTCTGGGGTGTTTCTGGGATGGTTTTCAATTCTTTCCATGGTCGCCAAGCTTACAATGTCTGTGCTCCAGTCTGCCACTGCTGGTCACTTTCTGGATTTCCTTTTGTAGGACTTGTCTTTTAACAATTATTAGTTCTCTGCATAACTAAAGTGTTTCCGGTTTATTCAGCTTCCAATTAACATCCATTCGGTTTTAAATTATCTGTTTGTCTTATTACACAATTTTATTTGATAGGAAAAGAATTAACTCTGCAGTTCAGTTCTGCGGGTGTAGGAGCAGGCCCAGAGTCTATGAGTTAAGTTAGCACCTGCTCAGTCACAGCCCCGAGATTTGTCTGATTTAGCACCATCAGTTTTGAACAGTTGTTGAGGGGTCCCATGCATTCTCCGTAGGATTGTCAGCCGGATTAATCTTAAACACAGATCCAAGGAGCAGTTCAGAGCAGTGGCTAAAATTTGTTTCCATTGGATAGCAAATGTTATCCAAATAACAAATATCACAGGACCTTTTTCAGGGGATAAGGCAACAAGCCACGTTTATTGTGAACACAGAAATTTGGTAAATAGTATCAATAGTGCAAACACCAGGACAACAGGATCAACACTGTAACAATATCAATATTGTGCTTTACTTAGTGATTGCAAATACAGAGACTTGTTAATAAAGTATACGTCATTGACACATGTGTCAACTGGTACCTTCATTGGCACTCATACACAGACAGGGAGACAGACAAACATACATAGGGGTCTCACAGATGTTATAGTTACCAGCCTCTTGGTGCTCGTGGTAGTCACTGGCCAGGTGACTAGCACGAGGGTGAGGAGCAAGGTTCTGCTGATGCGCATCAGTACTCCTGGCTGGTTGGTGATGTAGGTAGGAAGGGGGAGGGGGAGTTTTTGGCTCTTTTCTTTCATGTATTTCATAAAAACAGAGCACATATCTAGTCTCCTCAGTCTGTAGTAGATGTGTAATGCACTAGTCAGTCAGTGTAACACATAACACACTAGTCGGTCAGTGTAACATGTAACGCACTAGTCGGTCAGTGTAATACGTAACGCACTAGTCAGTCAGTGTAACACGTAACGCACTAGTCGGTCAGTGTAACGCACTAGTCGGTCAGTGTAACACGTAACGCACTAGTCGGTCAGTGTAACACGTAACGCACTAGTCGGTCAGTGTAACATGTAACGCACTAGTCGGTCAGTGTAACGCACTAGTCGGTCAGTGTAACACGTAACGCACTAGTCGGTCAGTGTAATGCACTAGTCAGTGTCTTTTGTCTGAGTGACTGTCTTAGCTTAGATTGTTATAATGCTCATCTGAGAAAATCCTCTCCACATCTGCATTGTTAGTGACACTGCTAACGAAGACAGAACTGAGTTCCCTAAAGCAGTTCTTGCTGCTTGCCTCAGTGTTCGTTCACCTCTACCCAGAACTGCAGGGCATTTTTGTCCTCTCGTGTTTTGCCGTAGTTAACAGACTTTTGTATTGAACATCCAGTTCACTCACGTTGCCCTTGAATAATTTTAGCAGTGGTGGTGAGGACAATGGGGGCTTTCCACGGGATAGAATCCCAGAACCTGAATGTGGACACTGAGCTCCATTCTGCAGTGTTGTCCGGCAGCCTCCTTTGAACCTGTTTGGTGGCTCACAGGAGACATTCTGTGCCCCTGACTTGGATGCTGAGGGCACTCGTGATCCTGTAGTTGTGCTTCTTGCACCATGATGTGGATACTTGCACCAAAGTCTAAACCAGAAAGTGGTTGGCGGTTTCTGTCATCCAAATTGATCTGAGCAGTCTTCCATCAGATATGGGCTGCAAGTCGGCTTCAGAACTCTAGCAACCAATGATCTGAAGAGCACAAAAACACTGGAATGGGGTTTTCTGTATCAATTTAGAATAACTGACTCAGGGGATGTCTATATTGACAGCAGCACTGCCGGCACCGCCGGATCGATTCTGTGGGATCGATTGAGCAGCAGTGGAGACCCGCTTGATCGATCTGGAAGTCGATGCAGTTAATCCACCCCCACAAAAAGAGTAACGCTGCGTTGACGTGAGGGCATTTCCCATCGGTGCAGCGTAGTGGGGATGCTGTGGTAGGTAGAAGCTAGGAAGTCGATGGGAGATACATAGCTTGCGTATCTCCCGTCGACTGCTGCTGAATTTCACCGGCAGTGTAGACCAAGCCTCAGTTGGTGGAATTGTTGAATGACCAATGCCACAAATTGCAGCTAAACTTTGTTCTTCTCACTGTACCTATATGAAAGGTCTGCATTGGAGCAACACTCATCCTCTTTGCACAATTGAAAGTGCAGTTTCATTCCATCCCTTCAAGGAGGGAAGGAAACAGTAGTAAAATAGTCTCTTGGTGTTGGAAGCCTGTATATGTTTCAGAGACTGCACTTTGCAGTTGATCTGTATAGTTTTAGTGTATTTATGTTGCCAGATAGTGCTGTGGGAAAACCACTTGTAGAACTCAGATCAAGTTCTCAGTGTCTGGGCAACCTGTCCAGGGCCTCACTCACTGCATGGAGTAGCAAACATTTTGACGGGACAGGATGTGTATTCTTCTGAAATGTAGTGTACGCAATTGTTTCTTCCCACTGTAACTGTAACAAAGCCATCTGTTCCAATTCTGATACTTTCCACATGTCCTTAAATGTCCACGGCTGCATGGCATACTGGAAAGCAAACAACTCTCGGTTCTGTCTGTCGCCCTGAAGCAGAAGTAGATCTGCTGGGAAACCTTAACCCCAAATCAGTCAAACGTTTGAGGAGAATGGAACAGCATTTTCTAGTGCTCTTCTGTCTTCCTATGCTGCACAAGACTCCCGTGGTGGGCACAAAGTGCAGGTTCGCAGCCAGTCAGATTGACATCCCCTACAACAGGCGTAATCCATGGGTTCAGATCATTCTTCCTGCTGTTGCTTGCAGTCTTTGTCTGTACTTGGCCCATTTGCTTGAGGACAGGGCAGATTTTGAACCAGGAGCCATTCTTTTACCAAATGCAGCAGTAAAATCGGGGCGTATGCAGAACTCTAGGCTAGCTCACACACCCAAGCATTAGTCAATTTCTATACAATTCTTTGCCATGACAAATGGCAATGCCAACTCTGCAGCAGCATTAGTCAATGTCTGTACCATTCTCTGACGATGTTATGTGAAATGTAAATGTATCGTGTAAAAGGACCACACCAGGAAACATTCTTTGTTTCACTTGTCTACTACAAGTAGTGGGAGGAAGGTAGCTGGTGTCCCCTGCCATTTCCCAGTCTGCACACAATCCCCTTGCCCAGCCAACCGACTGCAGCACAGCCCTGTACACCCATGCAACAGACATCCCTAGGACTAAGAAGAAATGTATATCTCCAGGGGGAGGGGGTGATGCAGTTTATTCAGGGTAGCAAGAAACTCCACAGGCATGAAACTGTTCAGCTGCCACCTCCATGCTACAGTCTGTCACCATCTCCTCCCAGGTTCTCCTCCCTCCCCCAGTGTGAAACTGCCTGCCTGGCTGGGTCAACTGGCCTGAATCACTGCAGCCTTCCCACCTTCCCCCCCATCCCTCCAATGTGAAACTGCATGGCTTGGCTGGTGGACTGGCACAGGCTGCCTGGCCCACCCATAGCCCCAGTGCCCTGGGTGTAAGGGCCCCATCTCTTAGTGTTTGGCTCAGGTAATAGAAGCAGGTCCCTGAAAGTATCTGAATAATCCAATAAATAATAACATTACAAGTGAAACCAAACTCCTTGGTGAATATCCAAATGAGAACAAGGAGCAAACCCTTGAATCCAAAACCAGACAAAAGAAGGGGGGCAGGGAGGGGAACTTGCTCTGACTTTTGAATAGCCAGTGCCAGACCAATGGGTGATCAGTGAAATTGACAAAACCGTGTTCATTTTAAAGAGAGCAGGACGGCCAGTCAGGTGCCTCCATTCACTCTTTTAAAAAACTCATTGCAGCTCATGCAGAGCACCTTGACCAGGAGCAGAAATATGACCCATCAGGAAGCCGATGAAGTTGTTGATGACCCAGCACAGAGGGATGACAATTCTGGGAGGGTAAAAGTTTTAAGGAGACCTGGGTTGAGTTACACATGGCTCTGATCTTTCCTTTAACTACTGCTTCTTTCCAGGGGGGGATCTATGATGAGCTTCTCCTGAAAGGAAAGATTTCATCACTTTTCTTTCTGGGCTATTAGTATTACCTCTATAGGAAAAGCTAGAAAAGTTCTCCTGATTTATTTTGAGGTTAGCCTTTTTTCCTCTAATCTGATGAGCACAGCCTTTCCAATGCTCCCCACAGCACCGCTCTCCTAAGCTGTGCTGTTGGTCAGTTGCACAGTCTCCAGTTCCTTCTGCAAGCAAGCCATTTCTTGCTGGCAATGTGCATGGTCAGTCAGTTTCCCATTGGTTCTGCAGATCCAGCACTGCAGTTATTGTTGTCTGTGTGGCTGTTTCTTTTAACAGCAACCTCGTTCCACTAATTTTTCCTGTTGCTGCTTATCATGAGTATGGCACAGGTCTTTGCTCTGCAGCTCATCCGTTTAAAGCTTTTGTTTGCAGTGTGACATTTTCCGCCTCAGGCTGAGCCTTTCCCCTAATACTAGATTCCAGTGGTTGCTGGAGCTGCTGAACCTGATCTAGGGAATCTCCCAACCTTTCTGATTCCTGTAACTTCTGTATTTTTAAACCGCTAACCACAGTTGAGATGTCTGTTCCTGCTATTCCAGACATCTTAGTGATGATTGTACCCTCATGTAGGGAATATTGACGTGGTTTGCAAGTACTGTTAGGTACTAATAGTCGTATTGTAAAATTAAATTTGTTCTGAACACTTATGCATGTATTTTTCAGTGCACTGAAACAAGTGCAAAACTTGAATGTGCTCTACATGAATTGAAATGGAAAAACCTGAACAAGATGACACAACTTGAAAGCAAAAGTCTTGGAAGTAAAGGTAAATATCAGTTACCTAGGTACCTGTGACACTGTAGAACCATTCATTCCCAGGTACAGTTCTAGAGTGGTATCTCCACCTGTCTGTGTACAACATAATGTACAAATCGTCTTACACAGCCATTCTAAAACACTGTAGATGCAGTGATTTTTTTAAGCTGTCCGTAGCAGGGTTTTCAGCCTTATACAAATATTGAGGGAATGCATGTGCTCTAAAATGAAAAGTTGTTAAAAGCTCACAGATAATTTGGGGACACCATGCAAACAGCTTGTCTGCAGTTAATCTGAGAGACTCTTGAATTGAATTTTGCATTTAAAATGTCTGATCTTAATTATGGAAACATAATGATTCCATAACTGTTTTGACTGAAAAGTTGATATACAAACACTTGATGTTTTGGAAACTCATAGCTTTATTTGAAAATTATTGGTTGTATTTAATGAAGCCTTACTCCTTTTAAGAACAGAATAATCTTCTAATCTTTGTAAATCCTTGCTAGTGAGGGGAGTGTTTGTACAAAACCTTGGACCAGCTTCTGCCGTGTTGCTGATCTGCATAGAATCAGGGGTGTGAAGATGCATGGCTTAAGGGGTTTACAGCTTACCTTTGTTACGTCCCTGATTCTGCTGCAACTGTGCACAGGGTTCGTCGCCCTGAACTATGTTAGAGAGGCCTGAAGGGCTTCTCCAATTTACACCAGGTTGCTATTGGTACCTGACCTTACTTGAAAGACTTGAGTTCTGTCATGAAGATGCTGTCATGTTGCTGATGTTCCTCCCAATACCATTTTTAATGCAGCTCAACAATCCCATCTGCTGGCCAACGTGGACAGATGGTTTAATTTCAGCAGTAGCAATCATATATGGTTCCTTAAACAACTACTTCATAGAACTGGCTTATGTAAAACATGTGCTTGACATAGATAATGTTCAAAAATGTATATGTACAAGATGGTGCACATAGGAAGCAATAATTTGAAATGCTCCTGCACTCTTATTGAAATGTAAATTAACTGACATCTCAGGAAAAACACCTGGGCAAAATTGTAGACAGCTCAGTGAAGACCTCTGCTTTTTGGCTGTTGCTGCTCATTTAACATATAATTTTAGGTTGGGTAAGGAACAGGATGGTACGTACTGAAAATATTAGAACATATCACATAAATCAGCCAGACACAGCCTTCAACTTCTGGGGCATGCAGATGCGGGGACATTTGTGATAGCTCACGCCAGACTTCACATGAGGTCTGCAGTTGTGGTTCAGTGCAGCATATAGGCCAGAGACAACCTAGACAAACTCCCAAGCATTACCCACCAAGGTCAAACAATCCTTGAACTGGTGGAAGGACCCAGCAAAAGTCCACACAGGGATCCAATTGGCACAGCCCTCCCTAACACTCCTCCTTACCACCAGTGCAGATGCATACCTCTTAGGATGGGGAGCACATCACAACAACCTCATACCTCTGTGGCTGACCCTTTGCCTTGTGTCACGTCTTCACATCAACTTCTTTGAACTCAGAGTAGTCAGGAACGGACGTGCACACTTCCTTCTGCTGATTAGAGGTGTACACGCACAGGGATCAGGATCGACAACAGAGCATGCATATGCTATATAAATCATCGGGGGGGTAGGGGGTGCCAGATTGCCCTCCCTCTGTGTGGATGCACTATAGCTATGGAATTTGTATGTTTTCCCACAATGTGACGATATCGGCGGACAGGCTCAGCTGCAAGTTCCCACATGACCCAGACTCAGTAGTATTCCGTGACCCTTTCAGATAGTGGGGGACACTGACAATAGACTTGTTCGCCATTTACCTGAGCAGGGAATGCCGGCACTACTGCTCCAGGGCAAGCTTCAGCCAGCACTCCTTAAGGGATGCCCTATCATCTCAGGCATTGGCACTCTCACCACAGGTCTATCAGGCTACATGGACTCTCTCCTCAGCCCTATGCCACCAGCACTGCCAGCTATCTTCGTGACACCACTGACTTCCTGAGAAAACTACAATCCATCTGTGATCTCCCAGAAAACACCATCCTAGCCACTATGGATGTAGAAGCTCTTTATACTAAATTCCACATAAAGATGGACTTCAAGCCATCAAAAACACTCTCCCAGATGATCATATGTCACACCTTACAGCTGAACTTTGTGACTTTGTCCCGACCCACAACTACTTCAGATTTGGAACCAATCTATACCTCCAAGTCAGTGGCACAGCTATGGGTACCCGCATGGCCCCACAGTATGCCAACATTTTTATGGCTGACCTCGAACAACGTTTCCTCAAAACTCGTCCCTTAACACCTCTTCTTTACCTTCGCTACATTGATGACATTTTCATTATCTGGACCCACGGGAAAGAGTCCCTCGAAGATTTTCACTGGGATTTTAATAATTTCCATCCCACTATCAACCTCAGCCTGGACCAATCCACACAAAAAATCCATGTCCTGGACACTACAATACAAATAAAGGATGGGCACATTAATACCACCCTATACCGAAAACCAACTGACCGCAATACATATCTTCATGCCTCCAGCTTCCACCCTGGACACATTACATGATCCATTGTCTACAGCCAAGCCTTAAGATACAACTGGATTTGCTCTGATCCCTTAGACAGAGACAAACACCTACAGGATCTCTGTGAAACATTCTTAAAACTACAATACCCACCTGGAGAACTAAAGAAACAAATTGACAGAGCCAGACGGGTACCCAGAAGTCACCTACTACAGGACAGACCCAACAAAGAAAACAACAGAACCCCACTGGCCATTACCTACAGTCCCCAGCTAAAATCTCTCCAACACATCATTAAAGATCTACAACCTATCCTAACAGATGATCCATCTCTCGCTCAGGCAGTGGGCGGCAGACCCATCCTGGCTTACAGACAGCCTCCCAACCTGAAGCAAATACTCACCAGCAACCATACACCCTACAAAAAATCCTACCCAGGGACCTATCCCTGCAACAAACCCCGTTGTCAGCACTGCCCACACATCATCTCTAATGACATCATCACTGTCCTAACCACATCAATCACACCATAAGGGGCTCATTCACCTTCACATCCACTAATGTTATATATGCCATCATGTGCCAGCAATGCCCCTCTGCCATGTACATTGGCCAAACTGGACTATCACTACACACAAGGATAAATGGACACAAATCAGACATAAAAAATAATAACATCCATAAACCAGTGGGAGAACACTTTAATTCCCCAGGGCATTCTGTCTCTGACCTGAAAGTTGCTGTACTTCTCCAAAAAACCTCCAAAAACAGACTTCAAAGAGAAACTGCTGAATTAGAAATGATCTGCAAACTTGACACATTCAAACTGGGTTTAAACAGAGCTTGGAATGGCTGTCTCAGTACCAAAGGTAAATTACTTTGCTCACCCATTCTCACTTCCTACTGAATGGTCGTCATTAGGTCTTAAGTCCCGGACTCCACCTCCCCCATTGTTCTCAATGCACTTGGATTCCTATATGATACCTCTGTGTTACCTATTTTTGTATTACTGCATCTGAAGAAGAGAGCTAGCCTCTCGAAAGCTTATGTCTCCAAATATTAAATCTGTTAGTCTTTAAAGTGCCACAGAACTCTCGTTGTCTTCACTGTATAGAAACAAGGACTCTCTATTGAGTCTCATTTAATTACTCTGTAGACATACCGTGACTCTTGAGACAGACTCCACCAACAGACCGTCATAGCACTACCCAACCCCCACTCTGAGCCACAGAAAGATGTGACATCCCTACCCCCTGCTTAGCAAGTGAGGTTCAGGTTCCAGTGACCCACTCAATCAGGGCAGGCTAAGCACAGTTCTGCTGCCCTTTACCGGTACAGTCGGGATAACAACCTTTCATTGTCCTGCATTCAACAGATTTAATACATTTTATTAAAGGTAATATTTAAAAGCACAAACAATTCACAGAGTTTACACAAAGAGTTGCTGGACATCCAGGTATAGTGTACAGATTATTGATGAGAATTGCTCTCCCTGGAAAAGTTTGCAGGTCTCTTGCTGTGACTAAAAACCTGGTCACCGAGTTAAAGGGACACTGTTAGCTTGAAATACAATGGACAGATTCTCATTCACACTAAGGTCCCAACTCCCTTTATTTACATCACTCCAGCATTGCCATCCCCTGCTGTTCAAAAACCATGAGTCAGGGCCTCAAAAATCATGAGATTTTAAGAAAAAAATACATTGGTGTACATTGGTGTTTGGGTTGTTGTTGTTGTGGGGTGTTTGTTTTTGGGTTTTTTTATTATTCACTTTCTGGTTTCTGAGGTTCTAGGTCGAATTAAAGTCACATTTTCAAGCTTTTCTCCTCAACCCCCTCCCCTGCCCCCTTTTTTTTAAAAACAAACCAAGCGTCTCACTTGATCACCTGACTCCACGAGCTGGGGCTTCAAGGAAAAACACCAAAAATCATGAGCCTTGTGATAAAAATGTGAGAGTTGGCAACACGGGCAGCAAAAAGGAGGCTAAATGTGGGAGAAAATGTTCAGTCTCCAAGGATATTTTATTATTATTTCAACCAAAAACTGAAAATTTTCAAGTGAAACATTTTCTGTGGTGATTTTTATTCTGGAAGATAGGCTTCTTCTTTTTTTTTTGTCAAGTAAAATGGCCACAAAATTTTCAGTCAACTCTACTCATAACTATAGTGAGAAAACAATGTTCAGTCCGCAGGGTGATTTTTAAATTGCTGGGGTGCCTTTCATTGTTTTAGACATATCAGTGGTGGGCTGTACATCCCAAGAACCTCTATCTTCTTTCATTTCATCAATCCCAGTTGCTGGGTGCAAGATCTATGCTGGGGGTTCCTGTCACAGTACCAATATCATGGTTATTTTACTCTTTCCGTGGCATCCTTCTCCTCTTTACCTCCACCTGTTTCGACTGGGAGCTCTTTGGGGATTGTCTAACTATGTGTATGTGCAGCACCTTGCGCACTGGGGCTCTGATCCATGACTGGAGCCTCTCACCGACACTGTAACACTAATAATTGATTTGTATTGCAGTAGTACCTAGTGGCCCGACCATGCCAGATGCTGTAGAAAATAAATAAATAAATAAATAAAGTTTCTGCCCAGAGGAGTTTAGAATCTAAGTACAATAAATAATCCTCAGCTGTTTGCGCAGAGAAGCATCAGTGACATCTAGTGGACAGAGTAATTCCCATTGCTGGGGTACAGGAAATGTTAATAACAGTGTAATAATAATAATACAACTGCGTATTATTACAACGTAGTCCTTATGGAAATCATTTCTCCCACTACTGAAATGCAGAGACCTCTGGGGTGAAACTCAACAGCTGTTCAGCAGCACACAAGACTGGAGAAGATGTCTTAGGGGAATGGTTGAAGCAGAATCCCCTCGCCTATTGGAATTGCAGGGGGCATTTGAGCGAGGCAATCTGTAGCCCCTCTGAACTGTAATTTGAACAGACTCAGACCTCCACCATTAAAGACGAGCCATGGGATTTGTAATGACTATAATGGGACCTTGCTTTTAACTCTCAGCTAATCCTGACACTAGCAGTGGTACAGCGCCCCCAGCTGCCAGGTTGGGTCTCTGGGTTCAGTTCTGCCTTAGGCAGTGATATCCCTTCTTCTCTGTCACCCCATTATTTATTTCAACACTGAGTTTCCCTTGAGGTCTCCCACCAGGGCACAGGCTGGGCCTGTCTCCGTTCAGCTTTTATAAACTGACATGGTCAAACCCCAAGGAATTATATTTTACTGCACCAATCCAACAATTCCAGCCAGCGATTCCTGCATTGGGCCCAGAACTTGTGAGTGAGTTAGAGCAGATCTTTAGTAAGAGAGCAACACTTCCAGTGCATTCTCTCCTCTCTGGCCTCCTAGCGCTGCCAGCGCCCCGCAGTACAGACCTACAGCGCCGCGCCCTGCTGTTTGAGTACTGACCCCTGAGAAAAGCCCTCACTAGTACATTGAGCTTGAAGATGCTTACATGCCTGTAGGAGAAAACGTAAGCACTATCTAGGAGTAGAGCTGATACACTGTAAGCCTCGCTCATGAAAAATATGAAAAGAAATACAAGTTTGATGTCCTTTGAAGAAAAACTGAATGAAATCCTCCCTCTCACCCGCAAAAAATCAGTATTTCCCTTTTGAGTCCCCTCCCCACAACAAAAAAGGAAAAGTGTCAGCCAGACTAAAATCTTTTGTTTTGGTTAAAATGGCATTTTCCATTAAACATCAACTTTGAACAGGAGCTTTCAGCCAGCCAGAGTTTGAAATGTCAGAACTAACGACACCTCTGTTCCCATCTCTCTCACCAGAGGACTCCGGGTGCAAACTCAGCCCCAGGGACTGGCAGCTGCATGGGGACAAGTGCTACTGGCTGTCTGAAGAGCGTAAAGGCTGGACTCGGAGCCGTGACGACTGCTCGTGGAAGAGCTCTCGAATGCTTGTGATCCAGACCCAGGAGGAGATGGTGACAAAAAATTATAGGATCATAAACCTCCAGCTGGAGAGAGACAGGTGTCCCTAGAGTACCGTCCCAGTGCAGCGGGGGTTTTATCCAGCCTGCCTCTACCCACTGCCTCATTTTTCCTTTCCCCCCCAGTTAATCAAATGCCACACTGGGGTGTTTTCTCCCCTTCTCGGAGTCTGGCTTATGAACACAGAGTTCAGAACAAGAACACCACAGATTTTCCAGCCCTGACTTCCCTTCCCAGCTGGCTCCTGCAGCCTTTGCACCCCTAAGAGTTGCCCTTGTAGCTCCACCTGGCCTTTACCTCTGAGTCTAGGGGCACCTAGTCACAGATGAGACTGAACCCAAGACCCCCTTAAAGGGCCAGCTCCCCCCGTAACACCCAGGCCTGGTACTGGTGTTACCATGTCTGCACAGAGAGAGCCACATTCCCCACCCCTGCACTGGGACTCTGCCCGCCCAGAGGAGAGGGTGAATTAGTTCAGGTGTGGATGGGTTCTCCGGCTGGCATCATGGGCAGAGCCACTGTAGCCAAGAGCAGGTATCGGGCAATGGGGGGTGATCGGGGATCAGGGGTGGTAACAGCAGGATGAGCTGTGGCCCTGTAGGAGGGGCTGGAGGTGTGGGGCTTGAGGGTTGCAGGGGGGTATGCAGGGAGAGGGGGACACTATCCAGCGTGGAGGGAGGGTCCCTGGGGGGCATTTGCCAGGGAAGGCAAGTGAGTCCATGTGTGGGGGTGGAGGTCTGGGGAGTACAGTGGCATGCCATTGTGAGGGGGGGATCCCTGGGGGGTGTTGCTAGGGAGAGCAGGCGAGTCTATGCATGGGGGTGAGAGTGGGGGTCTGGGGAGGACGATGGTGGGATGGGCTGCAGTATCCCGGATGGGGGGGTGGAGGTGTTGGGTTTAAGGCTTACAGGGAGATACATATATATATATATATATGGGCATGAGGGCACATTTCAATGCATAGTAAAATCATTGGGGGCATGATCCAGTAGGAAGGAGTACATAGGTCCATACGGGGTGAAGTGTCTCTCATTAGTCCAGTGTTCCTTATGGTCGATTGGCAGGTCAGTCCCGTCTTCTTCTGCGGTGAGTGAGTCCATGCGTGGGGGTGGGGATGGGAGTCTGGGGAGCGCAATGATGGGATGGGCTGGGCTGCAGTGTCCCGGATGGGGCGTGGTGGTGTTGGGTGTAAGGTTTACAGGGAGATATATATGGGCGTGAGGGAGCATTTCAAGGTACAGTGGAGTCATGGGGGGCGTGGTTCAGTGAAGATATCCAACCTAGACCTCCCCCTGCAGCTTCCCCGCCTGGATGACAAAAATAACCAGGGACGCGGGCCATGGACCAGGACGCTCCGGCGGTGTGTTGCTGGAGCTGCGCACCGGGAGCTGAGCGTACAGGACCGGACAGGACAGGACCGGCTACCGCGCGCAGAGCCCCGCCCGGCCGATCCCCGCCAAGCGCTCGGGTGAGCGGCGCCGCCGAGGTGGGTGCGGAGCCGCCCCGGGCTGGCGGGAGCGGGGGGTCGGGCCGGTCTGTGCCCTGCGGGCTCGGTGCTCCCCGAGCGTGTCACCGCCCTCCCCCCAACCCCGAGCGGGGGGCGGGGCTCGGCTCGGGCGCTGCCGGCTGAGCTGACGGGAATGCAGTCGTGTACCTGGTTCTCAGCTGGCCGGGCCAGCACAAAGCAGCTTTCCCGGCATTGCGGGCCGGGGCAGGACAGAGCCACGGGGCGGGGCCTTTACCCGCTGCCGCTCACCCCGTGACCTGCCCTCCCTTGCAGGGCTACGAGCCTCCCTCCCGCAGCGCCGGGTCCGGCTGCGGCAGCGCCGAGCTCGCCCAGCTGCTGTGTCACGGGCGCTGTGCCCGGCCCGGCCCGGCTCGGTCCGGGACACTCGGGCTGGGGGGAGCCAGGCTCGGTGACGTTCCCCGCCCCCCCCACACACACACACTGGGAGTCAGACTCCGCTGCCCGCTCTGTAGAGGGGCTGCAAAGGGGGGAGACCGGCGGGGGATGGGCAGGGGCTGAGCAGGGGGCGGGATTTGACTGGCAGGCAGCGGGAGGCGGGGGCAGGGGCCGGGGTTAGCCCGGGGGGAGGCGCTACAGGCAGAGTATTATGTCCAGTGCGCTGCCGCTCCCCCAGGGCCGGTGTGAGCGTGGTGCGGCGTGTCAGTGTGCACAGATCAGTTCTGGTAACACCAGTACTCGCCCTGCATCGGTGTAAGTGCCCCGCTGATGTCCGTGTTAGCAGCAGATCTGTGCTTCTCACGCTGCACTGCCTCTGCGTCTGACCGGGGGTTTAATTCTACCTTTTCCAACTTAACTTTTACAGCACACGTTTCTTCTGTTGGATCATGTTCCACGGACTGATTTCCTGGCCTGGTGTCAAACCTTCCTTTGCCATTGTTCCACCGCTGGGGGTTGCCTTTTGCAGCTGTTACTTTACCTCTAGCACCAGCCCTGAGTGCTTTTTCACAAATTGCTCCTTGTGTGTAGAACTTGATCCTCCGATGTTCCAGTAGGGAAGTACAGGATTGTGACGCTGTGTGGAATATGAATGACCATTTCTAACATCACTGATACCAATCTTCCTGAATTGCAATAAATATCGTATCAAATATGCCATGCAAGGTCTCTACGGTAAAGTCCTGATTTGCTAAGACAGATAAGCATGTTTCGATGTATGTATCAGCTTTGTATTCTGAGTTGTAAACATGCCTGGAGTGCTTGTATTTCAAACCTGTGCTGTGTTTGTGGGGACATCCCCAGACAGGACGGCAGCAGCACTTCACCTGCTTGACAGCTCATCCAGAGAACTAAACTGTACAACTAATCCAGTGAAAGAACCCAGAGGCTGCACTTAATGAGTGAACAGACATAGGAATATTATGCATGGCTTTGGCTGGAGGACTCTCTGAGGTTCTTCCATGCCATGTGCTGTGTGGCTGTGTTCAGGACAAAGGAATTGCAAGCTTCATGTCAAAAATAATACAGAAACACAGCTGCCCCATCTGCTTTTTGTCTTCATTTCTGGTGCAGGGCTGGGATCTTAGAGCCCAGATCCCCCATCGCTCCCCTGTGCTTCCCACCAGAGGCAGCACTGGGGGCAGGTCAGATATGGACACGGGAACACGCTGATGCCACTTTATCGTACGGGACTCGGTTTCCCTGGTCAGCTCCAAGTCCAGCACGTCAGGCGTCCCTGACCCAGCGCTCAGGGAGAGGCCGGGACACACCAGTTGTTGAATTTGGTGCCATTTACCCATCTCCAGTGGGGGCCCGTCTCATTCCGGAGGCCGATCCAGTGGTCACGGTAGCCTCTGTAGCGCAGCATGAAATCCTTTAACAAGAGCAGCGGGAAGCTGGACATAACACACCTGATTGACTACGCAGCGCACTGGGTTCCAGTCCACGGGACGATTTAGGGGAAGGGGGCAGCCCCGCAGCCTGTCCAGGGGACGTGTCCTGTGCAGTGTCTGCCACAGGCTGCGTCCAACACACGGCTTGGAAGAGATTATTCTGAAGTGACATGATCTGGGGTCCCCTGAACCTGATCATCAACGGGTGGGTGCTCTGCCCTTTGTGATAACCAACCCCCCACCCGTAGGGGGTTTCTCTTGGGCCCCCAAATTTCTAGTCACTTTAGCAAGACCTGGACCCAGCTGCCCGTAAAGCCCTGATCTGTGTCTCGGGCCTAGCTGCAGTTCTGGGCATTGCTTTGGCAGCAGCTCTGGCAGGTGAGTTCCCCGCCCACCTGCCTCCCTCTGCATTTCCCACTCACCCTGGAGCTGCCACAATTGCTTGTTCTCCCCTCCTAGCCTCGCTGGTCTCAGCGCTGGGTTCAGGAAGGATTCACACCAGATGTCTTTCAGATTCCCTCCCCCCACCGTGCCCCGGTGCCCGTCGCTCCCTCAGTACCGCTCAGGCGCACACCCTGTCTTACACACATCTGGATCCATGGGTTGAACTTAATTTCCACCCCAAGATCTCTAGCTCCTCTGCACCGCATCGCTCTGAGGATCTCGGCCTTCCTGCCTCCCCGCTGGCTGGCTGCGCCCAGGAGACAAGCTCTGTCAGTCCGTGCGAGGGGCTCTCACTGCAGCCGGACAGCTGGGAATTCATCCGGCCAGTCACGTGGGAGCAGAGACGGGAGGTTTCCCCCACAGCTATTAACTGCTCTCCTTGGCACACGCCCTGGGTGCTCTTCATGCTGCTAAATGTGAACCTTGTTATAGATTCACCCACAAAAACCTTCATCTCAGCTGGAGTTAAGGCCGCTGCCACGTTCCCCTGGCTCCCCCTGCCGGGGCCTGGTGAGAACAGCAGTTCAAATAACAGCCCCAAGGTTAAAAACCCAGGCAGTGCAGAGCTAAGGCCCCCCCATTAGCACACCCGGCACCCAGGCCACCTTCTCTCTGCCACCACAGACAGGCCTAGAAAATCCAGCCAATGATCTCCGGGTGCTCCCTTGTGGCCTGCCATGGCCCTGCGGGTCTGCTGCCTCCAGCTGCCTTGTCTGAGCTCACCCCAGGCCAGAATATTTTAAACTGATTCCCCCCCTTTTGTGCCGTCTCATTAAGTCTCTCACAGCAAATCAAACTGCTCCTTCACCCTCAGCTGTAACCCGTGTTCCCCTGGAGTCAGGGATCCTGCAGCCCCCCGGGGCCTGTGCAATACTTTGGTAGATTTCCCCTGCTCAGACCAGAAGTCTCCCAGCTTCCTTCTGGGGTCTGTGCTGCGCATTCTGGCTGGCTGCAGTCCTCCCTTGGCTTCTCCCAGCTGGCCTCTTCCAACTCTTCCTGTCTCCGCAGAGATCAGCAGGCCATCCGCCCTCCACACTGGACTGGGCCCAGTGTGATTTCTGTTACTCAGCCCATCTTTGCTACTGAGTCAGACTGCTTCCAGCCCTTCCCTGGCGCTGCTCCTGGGGATGAGGGAGGCAGAGTCCCTGTTCTGCGCAGCAGTCACTGGGGGCTGGGTCTGTGGTTAAAATGTTGGCGTGGGAGTTGGGACTCCTGGCTTCTGTTCCCAGATATGCCACTAGCCAACTGGGTGACTGGACAGAGCACGTCTCTGCTCTGTGCCTCAGTTTCCCCATGGTGAAATCAGGATAATGAGACTTCCCTGCCTCACAGGGCCAGGGGGGAACGTGAGGCTAAAATTGATCCAGGCCTGTGGGGAAATGAGATGCTGCCCTGCTGGGTGTGAGCGTGTGCGCTGAAAGGCCTGTACACTAGGGATGGCGGGCAGGCAGAGAGATGCCTGGCTAGACAGGGGCACTGCACTACACCCCCCATGGAGGTGTCTGAGCTTGGCTTATACAAGTGATGGCAGCTCCTGGCTGTGTCCAGTCCCAGCCATCTGGGGCAAACTGCTGCAGAGCCGGACCCAGCATAATTGCTGGATTTGTGTACAGCCATCCCTAGAGACCCCCGGTCCCAGCCCTACCCTGGCAGGATTGACTAAACGCCGGTTCCTGCTGCTATGTCCAGGAGAGCGAGGAGAAATTCTAAGGGCCCAGCTGCTCTCACAGCACCGATGTTCGGGGCGCTGGTGCCACCATGGGGCCGAGTGCTAAACTTCCCACCTCTCAGACCCCCCGTTAGTGCCATGGGCTGAGTGCGCCCCTGACATTTGCCAAAGCGCCATGATTGACACGTGTCTCGGCCACCCAGACTTGGGTGGAGGGTGGTGGAAGTGAAGGACTGGCCGCCAGGACTCCTGGGTTCAAATCACAGCTCTGCCCCCGACTCCCTGTGACCCTGAGCCAGTCCCTTCCCTTCTGTCCTGCCGGTCCCGTTCCCCCTTGTGATGAAGAATGGCGCCGACCCGTTGTCGTGCGGCTGGGGGGAGTTAATTTCCCTTTGCGCAGTGACACTGGCTGGTGATCTCTCCAAGCGCTGTCTAGCCGTCACCTCTCTCCGCCCCCGGGTGGGTCAGGCCGATTGTCCCCCACTTACAAAGGGCTGATCCGGGGCTGGCCCATGGCTGCAGGGTGGGGGGACTAGAACCCAGGAGTCCTGCCTCCCAGGATGTCCTGAGGGTCAGTGCATGTCCCCGCTATACTTGTCGGGGAGGGGATGGGATCTGTCTCAGGCCCGGAGTTCCTGCCTGGAGGGGGGGGTCTCTGCTCAGGCTGGGGGGGCTGCATCTGGGGGGCTGCTCCTTCGGGGTGCAGATCGGGCAAGGGCACAGGGACAGTCTCACCTTGCGTTACTCTCTCTTCCAGTGGTAGCACAGAGGGTAGGATGCGTGGCAGCCTGCCCCGGTGGTGACTGGCTCGCGTTCCAAGGGAAATGCTACTATTTCTCAGAGGCTGAAGGGAACTGGACCTCCAGCCAGAACCACTGCTCTTCACTGGGCACCTCCCTGGCTGGGATCGACACCAGTGACTGGCTGGGATTGTCCTGGTGGCTGGTGCTGGAACGGTGCCTTCCCTCAGGCCCTGTCAGCTGGCCTGGTGAGGGGTGGGGCGCTGGTGTGAGATCTGACTGTCCCTCTCCCAGGCAGATGTCCAGCGCCGTGGGCAAAGTCCCCGCTGCTCCGGCTCTCTCCCCATGGTGGGCTGCCCGTCCGCCTCCCATCCCTGAACGCGGCTCCTCTCCCACCTGTGACGCTGAGATGCTGCCATGAGAGCCTGAAACCTGCCTCAGTGAATCAGGGCTGACGTCTGGGCAATGTGCCCCCTTTGCCCCGCGGGCTGCTGGGACGTAGGCTGGGTCACGTTTGATGGGTCCAGGTCTTGCTAAAGTGACTAGGAATTTGGGGGCCCAAGCGAGACCCCCTACGGGTGAGGGGCTGGTTATCACAAAGGGCAGAGCACCCGCCCTCTGTCGATCAGGTTCAGGGGACCCCAGATCACGTCACTTCAGAATAATCTCTTCCGAGTCACACGTTGGATGCAGCCTGTGGCAGACACTGCACAGGACACGTCCCCTGGACGGGGTGTGGGGCTGTCTCCTGCCCCTAAATCAGCCCGTGGACTGGAACGCAGCGCGCTGGGCACTCAGTCAGGTGTGTCATGTCCGGCTTCCCGCTGCTCTTGTTAAAGGATTTCATACTGCGCTACAGAGGTCCCCATGACCACTGGATCGGCCTCCGGAATGAGACGGGCCCCCACTGGAGATGGGTGAACGGCACCGAATTCAACAGCTGGTGAGTCCTGGCCTCTCCCCGAGGGTTGGGTCGGGGACGCCTGCCGTGCTGGACTCGGAGCTGACCAGGGAAACTGAGTCTCGTACGATAAAGTGGCATCAGCGTGTTCCCATGTCCGTGCGGGAAGCCCAGGGGCACGACGGGGGATCTGGGCTGTAAGATCCCAGCCCTGCACGGTGCCCATTCCTCTTGCCTGCCGAGATCTCAACCCGCTGCCTCTGGGGCTTCATGGTGCTAGTTCCTTCTGCACTGCTCTCCTGCCGTGGCTCTCGGCCCCATTCACAGGGCAGGTAGACGCCCTCCTCTCCAGCCCTGCTACGTCTGTGCTGGGATCTAACCCAGCTGCTCTCGCTGTCTGTCTCTCCCCCCTCATCCTAAACAGCACCATCGCCAGCAGCTCCCCACGTGCTGGGGTGACCTGTTTGCTCTGGGCTCTGCCTTTCCTCTCACCTGCTGTTCTCTCTCTCTCTCTCTCTGCTCCCCCATGACAGTGTCGGCAGGCTCTGAGCTACGCTTTGCGGCAGGGCCGGTGCTGGCCTGTCTCCACCTGTCGCCCTGTGGTGGGAGGAAAACTGGACTCTGCGTCTGACCGATCCCTGCTGGAGGAACTGCTGCTGGCCCTGCTCTGTCTGTTGCTCCTGAGTCTCCCCGGCCCTGCGCTGAGTACAGTTTGTGTCCTCACGTACGTGCTGCTGGGGGGGGCTCACCCGCCGTTACGGGTGCCCTGATTCCACCGACCGGGGAGGAGGAACCAGTGAGATGTGCTGCTCACCAGTAGCCACCATGTCCATGGCAGGAGGGAGAGGGCTGCTCTGATTTTTTTGCCCAAACCAAAGTGCAGATGAAAATTCACCCTGCAATTGAAGGAGCCTCTTCTTAGGAGCCAGCGTGGCCCAGTGGCTGGAGCAGGGGACTGGGAATCAGGCAACCGGGGTCTGAGCCCAGCGTTATCACTAGTGCTGGTCCACCTGGGCTGGGGCCATACCCCCATAGCACAGGTGGCACAGAGGTGAGATCGCGGTTACTTCCCCGGGTGGGGGCGGGGTGTGTGTGTGCGTGTGTGTGTGGGCTGTGCCGGGAGCCGTCTGCCCGGCACCCCCCCACTGCCCATTACTGACAGGCTCTTTGCTCCTTCCCTGCAGGTTTCACATCGGAGGAGGAGGGGAGTGTGTGTATCTGAAGGAAGCCGATACCATCAGCTCCTCACAATGCTCTGTGGAGAGACACTGGATCTGCAGCAAACCCCAAATGTAGCATGGCACCAGGCCGGGTGCTGAAGGCTCAACCCTGAAGAGAGAAGCGATCGTTGATGCTGACAAGCTCTGACACTGCTCTGGATAATTCGCAGTTATGTTAGTGTGTGTGACTCTGGCTGGATTGGGGGGCCCTTGAGGTGTATTCAGGAGCTCTGATTGGTGCAGAAGGGAGTATCTCGTGTTGGGGGTGTCACGCTGGCTGGATTGCAGGGAGGCGGGGGGCATTTATTATATTTATTAACGTTAATACGTCGGAATCATGGTAACTTATGTGAGAGATGCCATGTCAGGTCCCGTTAGAAAGGCTGTAATGTGCTAAGTAAGATGTTTATGTTTGTGTGTTTATATGTGCAATGGAAGTTATGGATATGTTTGTATCTTATTTTATATTGTGCTGTGTTTCTAGGCAACACCCCAGACAGGATGGCTGCAGCACTAGCTGGCTTAATGGCCCATTAAGGAAACTCTCAGGTACAATGGGCCAGGGGGAGAAGCCAGGGATATACCTGATGAGTCACCAGGACTTACTCATGTGACCTGGACTCCATCTTATTCCTGTAAAATTCCACCAGCAGCATGGCAAAGGACATAAAAGGCAGCTTCACAACATCCATTTGGTCTTCAGTCTTCACCTACCTCTGGATCAACTCATCTACAACTGAACTGAAGCTGTGAAACAAAGGACTGAGACCCATCCAGGTACTGGATGCATACCAGAGGGACTATACAAGCCTGCAATTTCTATTGGCACCCTGATGTATATGGACTTTACAATCATTTGTGTGTATCTGATTGCTTTAATCCTTTAACATTCCTCTCATTGTTTGTTTCTTTCCTTTTATAATAAACCTTTAGTTTTAGTTACTAAAGGACTGGCTGGCAGCGTGGTATTTTGGGTAAGATCCAAACTTATATTGATCTGGTGCTGTGGCTGACCCTTTGGGGTCAGGAGAAACCTTTTTGATAATGAGCAGAGAGTTTAAATAACTGGTCTCTTTACTGGACCTAGTGGCTGATAGGTAGCCAGAGGCTGAAATGCAGTAAAGGGGGCTGTGCGTATTGGTATTTTGGCTTCTTGATAACCAGTGTGGGGTAATCAGAAGCACTGTTTGTGGCTGGTTGGGAAGTCTGACTTCAGTGTCACCCACCAGTGCTGGGAGAATCTGCTCTCCTTTTACAGCCTGCCCTGACCTTGGCATTTTCAGGTGGCTACCCTAGGCACAGAAGGGTCACAGTGAGAACTAAACCAAAAAGCATCCGAGAAGGGCCAGACACTCCTTCAGGGCATAAGATACCTATCTTTGGGGGGTCAGGAGCAACTTTCCCCAGTGGGTGAGCAATCTCATAACTGTCCATTATGTGCTTTTGTAGGGCAGCAACCTGTGCTCAAGAATGACTTGAGACAATACCAGCCGTCCTCCTAGATCCTCCACAACTGGGGGGGGGAAGGTGCATCTTATTTTTCCAAATTATCTCACTGAACTAGAGGTGAGCTTCTCTGGCCTGTGTTATGCAGAAGGTCTGGGTAGGTGGCCATAATGGTCCCTTATGACTGTGAAACCTCAGCTTTCTGATTTTGGTCTTGGGAAGAATGAGAAGCTGAGAGGTGGCTGTGGATAACCATGCAACCATTGATTTCCCTACCTCTGCACTTTCTTAGCTGCTGTAGAAAACAGTTCTTGTCTCCTGGTGCTAACAAGCTGTGATCAACCCAAGTGCACTGAGTGGGCCAGAGGACGGTTCTGTCGAGAGCATTATTTTTATTTATGCAGGACTGAAGGGCTCAAATGTATCTGAAGCAGGGGAAAAAGAACAAGTTAGATTCTCGACCATCTGGCCAGATTGGAACAGGGACATCGAATCAGTGTTAAGGGGCACATCAATATGTAATATTGCACTTTGCAAAGGGCTTTAATTGTTCATAATCAGGAGTTGAGTGGTTATGGCTAGAAATCCAAGATGGCGGCAGCAGGGAATGAGACCTGAGAGAATCAAAATGGTGGCCTGAGAATAATTTGACCAATAGCCAGCAGGCAGGTGGGGTGAAATAAAGGTCACTCCTGAAGGGAGGGGTCTGTCAGGTATAAGTGCAGGTTCTCAAACAGGTCCAACTTCCGTTTAGTGGCTGTGATTGGTCCATAAAAGCAACCAATCCGAAGAGCTTAAATTGGTAGCATGGCTACGGGAATGGATGGGATTGAAAGAGCAACCAATCAGAAAAGGTCAAAATCTGTATATAAGGCAGAGCACTGCTGACACAGGCTGAGCTCAGTGTGAGTGGAAGGTGCTGGGGTGAGTGGTATCAGATGCTGAAAGACAAGAGCTGAGCTCACTGAAGAGGGGAAGAAGAGGGCTGGGTTGTTGCAATGGACCAAGCAATGGCCACCATTTCCAGCAGTAGCTGCTCTGAAGAAACAGAAGAATCCTTTGAAAGAGCAGAGGGACAGACTATAGGAGAAGCAAGTATGGCAACTGTGAACAGCTGGGACGGATGAATGTGTGTGCCTGGGGTAATAATGCTAGCTGTTTGCATGCATCTGTCCTTTTGTGTATAAACTTCAATATTTAAGGGCTTGCTGTTGGCATAATTTATGTTTTTGTATTGATTGTGTTAAATTTTGCTTCCTAATAAAGGCTATTTTGTCTGTAGAGATTATTGCCTGAGTGTCAATTCTTCAAGCCGAGGGCTGTATCCGTATCCTCCCAAGGGTCAACAGTGTTAGTCTGGGCTCGGGCATTTTCCAATGGACTGAGCTCAGGAAACCCTTAGTAAAACTCTAGCATTTTCTCTAGGGTGAGGCCACCTCTTGTTACTGATCAACACAGACAAAATGAGTTACTGGTGCAGCCAAGCCAGTGTGGGGTGCCTTAGGTCTGATTTTGGGGTAACAAAGGGACTAGTTTAAAGACAGTGCATTAGCCCCGAGCTATTGAAATGTGATGTATTGAGTGAATGCAGTGCTTTCTCCCTGCTCCTCCTCGGAGCTGGCTTTGTGTCTCCAAAAGAGCCGTTAGAAGGCAGCAGAGTCAAGTGACTAGATGAGTGTAAAGAACATACCCGGAGGTTACACAGTGGCATAGACAGTAAGCGGGCTAGTAACAGTTAATGGTTACCCGCCCTACAGGGACACAGCCTGGTAGCAACTTACAAATAGGTTGTGAACCGGGGGGTGTCTTACTCTCTGGTAGAACTGGTTGCAGATGAGGAGGTGCGTGCACATGTTGACTGTGACCACCAAGCTTTCCTGAAAATTGTGCATTGGTTTTCTAGGCCCCGACATCTGTCGTTGCAGACTCCACACGTCCCATCCTGTTTATACCCATCATAAGCCGTCACTGAGCATTGCACAAAGACATGCACACTTGGTCACAATAGGCTTAATTCTCACCCATGGACTTCAGCTGGTTTTTAAATCTTTAAACTGTGATTTACTTACCGATGCTATTTCTCCCTAATTATGTATTTTCAACAGCCCTTTTTGCACAGTATTTATAATGGCTGTTTCCTGACAGTAATGCAGGAAGTGAAGTGTCCAGCACTATCATTGGATCCGGACTCGTATTGCAAGGTAACGTCAATCGTGATGTCCTGTTTTAAGATGACTGATGCCTGAATAGTATCCTTCTGCTGAGAGGTGTGGGTGATTGCACAAACCTCATTGAGACTGATGGGCGTGACCGCACCTCTCAATTAACATAACTCTCAGGTTAAATTAATTGCAAGCCTGGACTACAGACACCCCAGGGTACATGAGCCTGCCTGGGACTCTTGGGCTGGGTGGGGCTTTGTCAAGCATTGGGTATTTTCAGGGCTGCAGAACACAAAGGCCCACAGAGCCACACAGGCAGCTGAAGGGAGCAGCTGAAAGCACAGCATCGGAGCTGGGAGAGAGGTTTTGGGGTCAGAGGTGCAGGCTCTGGTGCCGTGACCAAAAGCAGCTGTTTCCTCCTATCTTGTGTCAAGGGAAACAGGGCTCTTGGACGGTGTTTGTGAATAAACACACCTGTATCAAAGCGATACCGGCCTCGCACCAATGTGTCCTCAGTGGGACAGCCAAAATGTTAAGGTCAAAAGGGGTAACAGTATTTATTACAAAGCACCAGCCTTTGTCTTGTTCAGATGTGTGAAGATAGAATTTGGGAATGGGTTAGCAGCTTCTTCAATTTAGGAGTGAGGAGAGCCGGCTAATCTAACCCGTTGAGGAAACCACTGCCTGTGTGTCCTCTCCTTCCTCTAAAAGCCTTTCTAGAAAGTTGTTAACAAAAATACAGTATCACACATGTGACCCGTCCATCCCTAGGCTCGACCACCTGAAAATGCCAAGCTCAGGGCAGGCTGTAAAAGGAGAGCAGATTCTCCCAGCACTGGTGGGTGACACTGATCAGACTTCCCAACCAGCCACAAACAGTGCTGCTGATTCCCTACACGGGTTATCAAGAAGCTAAAATACAAATACACACAGCCCCCTTTACTGCATTTCAGTCTCTGGCTCTCAATCAGCCACTAGGTCCAGTAAAGAAACCAGTTATTTAACCTCTATGCTCTTTCCCCAAAGATTTCTCCTGACCCCCAAGGGTCAGCCACAGTACCAGAGCAATATAAGTTTGGTTCTTACCCAAAATACCACGCTGCCAGCCAATCCTTTAGTAACTAAAATTAAAGATTTATTATAAAAGGAAAGACACAAACATAAGAGAAATGTTAAAGGATTAAAGCAGGGGTTCTCAACCGGTGGTACGCGTACCACCAGTGGTACTTGAACCAAGGTCAGGTGGTACGCGACTTCCGTTTCCTTTTTTTTTGGCGCCATACCCGTCCATATCTCCTCCTGCTGTGTGCATGACGAGGCACCTCCTGCCTGCAGGTTGTGGGTGGCATCGTGGGGTCCTAGGCGTGCTGGCCCTGGCCAGAGGGGCAGGGCAGGGGAGGGCAGGGGGAATCCAGCTGCCGTTGCCGCCTCGCCTCGGGAGCAGCATGGTTTCTCTGCCGCGCTCTGGCTCCCTGAAGATTCCAGCTGGTGGGAAAGCAGCAGCTGAGCCCCGCCGCGGGGCTGTGGAGTTATGGGGCCGGGGAGGCTCTGAATGGATCAGGCACCCCCCAACCCTTTCTTCCTCGCTGGGCAGGCAGACTCAGGCTCACACTTCTGCCTGCCTGCCGCCCGCCGCCGCCGCCTTCCAGCTGGTGGGAAAGCAGCAGCTGAGCGCCCGCCGGGCTGTGGAGTTATGGGGCCGGGGAGGCTCTGAATGGGTTGGGGGTGCCTGGAAGGCGGCGGCGGCGGGCGGCAGGCAGGCAGAAGTGTGAGCCTGAGTCTGCCTGCCCGGCGAGGAAGAAAGGGTTGGGGGGTGCCTGATCCATTCAGAGCCTCCCCGGCCCCATAACTCCACAGCCCGGCGGGCGCTCAGCTGCTGCTTTCCCACCAGCTGGAAGGCGCAGGCTGGGCAGTGGCTTCTTCTGGCAGGAGGATTTGGGATTTCCTTGCACGGGGGACGGTGGGTGGGGATCTTGCCAGAGCCGGAGAGACGCGGGCTGGAGCCCGAGGGGCCAAGGAGCAGCGGGGGCTTCAGTTGACTTGCTGCGGCTCCCCGTCCGTCCCCCCTTTCCCCCTCCCGCCGCTGGCGTTTGGTGGCTGGAGCCCCGTGGGTCGGGAGCCCCTCCAGCCGCATGCAGGATGCCTAGGAGCGGCTCCGGGGTCGTACCAGCCGCCACGTGAGCTACCCACTGGAGGAGAGCCCGGCTCCTGCTGAGCTGCTGCCCCCAGAGCTCCCTCTCTGGCCCTTAGGGAGAACTGGGGGTGGAGTGGGCTCTGGCTTCCTGTGCTTGATGAGCCCTTGGCTGGCTGGGCCCTAAACAGGCTTTATTTCTCCTCAAGCGTAGTTTTTTTGGCCCAATGGAATTATTTCTGTATTTCTCTGTATTTCCACAGTGGAAATTACCGACGACGTGGACAAATCTACCATTAAAGATGGATAAGTGGCTTAAAAAAATAAAAAATGATCAATGTACGGAGAAAGATGATACACCTTCATGCTTTACTTCACAGGCTGTTACAAATCTCAGCCACACTGAGGCTGTTGTTTCTAAAAAACGCAAAGTTGTCAGAAAATATGATGAAGAATATATTAAATTTGGATTCACAGTGATCAAAGAAGGGAATGAGCCACGACCTCAGTGCGTTATTTGCTTTGAGGTTCTGTCAAACCAATGCATGAAACCTGCATTTTTAAACCGCCATCTTAGTACAAAACACGCGGGTTTCGAGAATAAACCACCAGAATTCTTTGTTACAAAACTGTCAGGGATGAAAGCAAGTAAAAAGGTAACATCATCATTTACTGCAAGTACAGAACAAGCAGTTGAGGCATCTTTCTTGGTTAGTCTCAAAATTGCAAAGTGTGGGAAACCTCATACAATTGGCGAAGACTTAGTGTTACCGGCTGCGAAGGACATGGTGAAATGTATTTTAGTGAAGAAGCTGCCCAAAAAATGGACATAATATCACTATCAAACGACCCAGTTAGTCGCAGAATCAATAGTATGGCTTCGCATGTGAAGGAAGTGTTACTAAGTCAAGTAAAACAAAGCCAGTTTTATGCCATACAAGTGGACGAAAGTACTGACCTCACAAATCTTGCTCAGTTAATGGTTTATGTTCGATTTGCAGTGGGAATGGAACTGAAAGAAGACATTTTATTTTGTGAGGCACTTTCGTCACGGACGACGGCAGATGAAATTTTCAAGAAACTAAATAATTTCTTTGAAGAAAATGGACTGGCCTGGCAGCGATGTGTGGGCTTTTGTAGTGATGGCGCACGAGCAATGATGGGAAAATATGGAGGGGTCACAGCCAAAGTTAAATCTGTAGCGCCAAATTGCACATTTACCCATTGCAGTATCCACCGAGAAGCCTTGGCTACAAAACGGATGCCAGATGACTTTAAAATAGTACTCAATGAAGCCATCAAAGTGGTGAATTTTATTAAGTCAAGAGCTCTGAACTCTCGGCTCTTTTCCCTCTTGTGTTCTGAAATGGGCAGTGACCACATCCAACTACTTTTGCACACTGAGGTAAGATGGTTGTCCCGTGGTAAAATGTTGAATCGGCTGGTCGAACTCCGTTCGGAAGTTCAAATATTTCTCATGGAAACTGACTTTGAACTTCGGAATCGATTTTCTCATGAGCTGTGGTTGGCAAAAGTAGCTTATTTAGCTGATATTTTCAATCGTCTGAATGACCTGAATTCGAGTTTGCAAGGACCAACGAAAACAGCATTCGTGGTAAATGACAAAATTAAGGCGATGATTAAGAAATGCCTTATGATGAAAGACACAGTTTCAAAAAAAAATTTACAGTCTTTTCCAACTTTGGAACGCTTTGTTTTTGAAAATGAAATTGAAATTGACCTTCAACTTCTCAATGGTATAAAATGCCACTGCCCAATGCTCGTTGAAAGCTTTGAAGAGTATTTCAATGAAGATTATTCTGAACAATTATGGATAAGAAACCCTTTCTCAGAATCTCTTCCTGAGAGTCTATCACTTGAAGAAAAAGAAGCATTGATTGAACTTTCCTGCGATGGAAGTCTTCAAACAGAATTCAAAAATGTTGGATTGTGTGAATTTTGGCTGAGGAGAAAGACTGAATACACCTCTCTGTCCATGAAAGCGATAAAGTTTTTACTTCCATTTACAACAACTTATTTATGCGAAACTGGCTTCTCTGCTATGTTAATAATCAAAAACAAATACCGGACAAAATTAAACCTTGGGCCCGATCTTCGATTAAAACTAACTACAATTGAACCTGACATGAAAATGCTAGTTTCCAGTGTCCAGGCCCAACGTTCACATTAACTTTGCTACCACTGCATTAGGTTTATTTCGTTTTGTCAAAGTAACTTATTTTTATTTAATAGATTCAATGACTTAAAATTTTGTTTTATTTCTACTCTACGTAGGTAAACAACTGTTAACATTTATATGGTGTTTCTACTTTAACACATTGAGTACCACGTTATTCATATATGAATGTCACAAATGTTTCCATGTAAATAAATTGATACCTTCTGCAAAGTGGTACTTGATCTGATCCCATAGTGGTTAAGTGGTACTCACAAAAAAAAGGTTGAGAACCGCTGGCTTACATTATTGCGGTGGCGCTTGTTTCCACTATAGCGCTTGGCCCTGCTCTTTGCGGTCGGCCCCCGCCCCCTGGTTCCAAACCACATCCGGGTTCCTCCCTCCGGCTGTCACGTGCGTTGCCCGGCGGCGGCCATCTTGGCCCCGCTGCGAACAGAGCCGAGTGTGAGACGCTGGAACCAGCCGAGATCAGCGCGGCCCCGCCCCAGGCTCGGAAACCGTAATTCCCTGCTGCGGTGCACGGGGGAGGGGCAGAGACCTGAACTCAGAACTGAGTGCGTGACACCTGTGCGCGTTTGTCACCCCGGCAGTGTGTTACGGCAGGTTCCCCTGCACCGACCACAGCGGACAGGCTGTCACTGGGCCGCTCCCGGGCAGTGCTGGCAGCATCAGAAATGGGCCAGGGCTGGAAAAATGGAGATTTAAAAACCTTGGTTTATTTTTTTCCTCTCTGGTTTCTGAGCCGTGGGGTGGAACCAGGTCACATGGTCCAACTTCTTGATGCATCCACAAAAGCTGGAAACTTCCATTGTCCACACTAGAAAAATAAGTTGACCTAACACAATTTGACTTCTAGGACAGGAGTCGCTGCTTTGTGTGCAGTGGTGGGAGTGTTACTGATTCACTTTGGGACTAGAAGAAGGTTGGTCCTCAGGACTCCTGAGTTCTTTTCCCAGGGCAGGGGAGTGAGGTCTAGTGGTCAGAGCACACACTTTAAACCCAGCTCTGGCAGACAGCTGTGTATTGGTTAAAGCACAGGACTGAGTCGGGATCCTGGGCCCTATTCCTAGGGCTGCCCCTGACTGATGATGTGAACATGGCAGGGTGTTAGTTGGTTATTGCCTCTGCCTTAATTTCATCCTCTCTGAGATGGATGTTACATGCTCACCCTGCTCTGGAAAGCAGCTTGAGATCTATGGGTGACAGGTTCTGCACCAGTGCAAAGAACTGATAAACCCATTAGTGTTTGCACAGGCCTTGGAACAGCTCCCTGGAGTTACTGACCTAATTCTGAATGAGCTCCTGGTGGTGTGGCTGGTGTGGCTAGGACTGTGATGGTGTCACTGGAGTCGAGGTGCGGTCAGAGCTGGCAAGAAATTCTGTTCTTCAGTCAGGAGCGGGCTGTGCTGTGTAATGCTGCCCCTAGTGGAGACACTCAGAATTGCAGCAGAATGATGAGGACGGGGGCAGTACAGCGGGCCCCCGGATGTCACTCACTGCATTACCCTGGTACAGCAGAACTGCAGAGATACCAACACCTGGGGAATGGGGATTGTTCGTAACTCAGAAATAAATGTCTGTAACTCTGAACAAAACACGATGGTTCTTTGAAAAGGTTACCACTGCACATTGACTCACACAGCTTAGAAACTTTACTGTGCAGGAGAAACCTGCTGCTTTTAACCATTTTAACTGATATGAAACGAGCGGAAACAGTTTCCTGACCTAGTCACGTCTTTTTATTCAACTTTCCCTTTATATTTCAGTAGTTTACATTAACACAGCACTGTGCGGGGTTTGCTTTTTTTGGTCTCTGCTGCTCCCTGATTGCCTGCCTCCGGTTCCAGATGAGCTGTGGGGTGACCGGTCAGCCTGTAACTCCAATGTTTGTAACTCTGAGGTTCTACCATATGGGCCATGAAGAAAAGCCTGTCTGGGGAGGAGCTAATGGGGAAGATCTAACCTCCAATATGGTGGGTGGACTGTGCTCAGGGGCTGTAGGCCCAGTGAGAGGGGTGAGGCAGCAACAGACTGAAGCCATTGTAATTCTGATTGTTACTGTTTGTTTGGTTAATGAGTATATAAAAGCAGGGAGGGGGAGAATCAGATGGTGATCTCTAACAAATCTGCTGTGGCCACCCCCTGCCATCCTCACAAAATCAGTTCTCAGTGCACAGGATGGGTAGATTTAAATCAAGGTGCCTTTAATCACCCAGTGGAAAGGCTCTGTTTAAATGATTGATTTTGATCAGCTTTTCCTTTGGTTCTTCAGTTATTTTCTAAAGGAAGGTGCATTCTCATTGGTTGATAGAACCATCACAACATCTGGATGCATAACTACACAGTCTTTACACTAGGTCTGGGTAGCAAAAAGCTGTGCGAGGAGAGAGCATGTAACTGTCAGTTCATTTAAGCAATTACATGGCCTAATATTTTGAGATTCTTATTAGTTGTATATTTTAGTACATTAGAAAATGGGGAGTGGTGTTGCTTATTTTCTAGATACTTTTTGCCCGTGATTCATCACACTACATTAGGCTGGTCACTGGAATTTAATTAAACACACACAACAGCACATGAAACGTATTTAACCCAACAACCTTAAGTGTTTTAGATATGTAAACTTCTCCTATCAAAATATGTTTCGTATCTGCAATTAAATGACATATTAAACAGAGGGACTAACTAGTCAGTGAATTAAATGGATTATCAGGTTAGCCTGGGTGGGAAAGCTTTCAAATGCATCAAAGTCTCTTCTGTTATTTTTCAAACTAGTAGATTTCATCCCCTCCCATCCCTGCTCATTTTTAAGCTTTCCTGCTTTTTCAACTCCCAGTTGATTTCTCAACTTCGAATAAATTGTCTGAATGAAGAAAATATTCTTTCTGGGCCTGCAGAAGAGATTGTGGCTGTCAAAAAGCTGGTTTACCACATTAACAAACTCTGGTTCCAGGTGCTTAACTAGGTACTTTAGGTTGAGAATATTAGCAAGAAAATGAAGTGGAGTAAGTGCTTGATTCATCCACCTCTTTACTGCCTGTGATTTAACTTTGTTGTTGGGTGTTTGTCTTCAACATCTTGACGCTCTTTCTGAATTTCAGTACCATTGGCAATACAGTAGTAGTCTTTCTGCAGTTTCCCCCGATTCCTTCTTTCTACAGAAAAGCAGCCTTTTTCTACAAGTTTTTGATAAAGGCTCATGGATTCAGCATATTTATTTAAATAGCTTGAGATTATAATTTTAGGCCTTAAATTTTGTACATTAAATTGAGATTTCATTTTAAATGGGTTTATTTTTAAAAAGCTTATTAAAAATCCAATTAATTAAAAACATTTATTCTTTTCCCACCCAATTTTTATCCACCCTACTTCCTTTTGTGGCCATATCTTTCTTTTTTGGGGAGAGGTGGGGAGGAGAGACAGGGCAGGCTTCACATTGGAGGATTTCTTTCCTTTCCCAGAAATCGCTTAGTCACCTGTTGTTCCTCCTCGCTGTTTTGCCTCCCTCAGAATGGCTGTTGCCAAGCTCCCCGGGTTGTCCGGCCTTTCTGAGATGACCACTGTCACTACATCATCTCCATCCACCATCCTCTGTGGTTATCGGTGCCATCACTAGAGTATCACGGTGGCCCATCCAGAATTTCCATACACGTGAGATGTTTTCCTTTGTCCCCTCGCTGCCAGGTAACATGAAAAGGCACAGTCTGTAAGGGACACCACCGGGAGATAGTCACTAATCTTGGGTACCAGGTTGACAAGGGAGGTCTGATGTTGGCATCTTTGGATGAAGGTTTAATGCCGTGTAACCCTCTTCGTCCTCCCTTGGCCAGACTTGTCCCTGTTTTGAATTCTTTTCAGCGGATACTCGGAGGAGAGACCAAAAAAACCTATCAAGTGACCATCAGGCTCTGCAGCTTAGGGCTAACCTCCAGGAGCCGCACTGACCCTGCCCATGGGAAACCCCAGGATGTGCAGCCTCTGAATGTTCACGTGGATGGGGGCGGGTGGGGGGGAGGGTTAGTGTTTCCTTCCCTCCATTGCTGCGTGGTTGCTGCCCCCGTTAGGATTCTCTACCTGGGCTGACTTCCAGGAAGGGTGCGTGTGTGGGTGGGGGGCTCCCCCGTCCCCTCATGGACACTGGTGAGAGGCAGTGACAGGGATCCCTGGACAAGAGCTACTGTGCAGCTTTTACCCAGTCGCTTGAGGAAGCCCTTCAAGCTGCCAGACCGCTAAGGGGTCTCCTCCCTCCAGGGTAGGCCTAGGGTGACCAGATGCCCCGATTTTACAGGGACAGTCCTGCTATTGGAAGCTTTTTCTTACACAGCTGCCTATTGCCCCCAACCCCACCCCGATTTTTCACACTTGCCATCTGGTCACCTCGGTAGGTGACAGGGACTCACTGCCTCCGAGCCTGAGTCCCTGGGCTCCAGCCGTGCTAGCCCACACCGAACACTGGCACTTCTGCCACAAAACTTTTGTCACAGGGATGTGAAACCCCCCTGCCCCCGAGCGACAGAAGCTTTGCCGGTAGAAGTGCTGGCCTAGGCAAGGCCTTAGACTCCTGCCCAGGGACTTGTCCTGCTCCAGCGACCAGGGCACCCGGCAGGAACTGGCAGTGACACAGGCAGAGTTTTCAGAGCAGGGCAGGGTTTGTTCATCACCTGCACACGGCCCTGGAAGTCTCTCGGTTGGCAGACAGAGAGCAGCGTCCGGCCTGCCACATGGATGGGGTGTTGGGAAGGCCCGTCGGCCAGCCGGGCCCACGCCAGAGAGTTGGAGGCAGTGTTTTCAGCCCCTCGTGAAAGGGGGAGTGGAAAGAGCGGCAAGGGCCCACGCCAGAGAGTTGGAGGCAGTGTTTTGAGCCCCTCCTGAAAGGGGGAGTGGAAAGAGCGACAGAGTTGAGGCCTGCAGCCGGCAAGTCCCATTGGCTGCCGGTGGCTGAAGAAAGGGTGTAGGTAAGGCACATTGTTGGTTCCTGAGGGCCTTTAGGCAGGCAGCGTTGGTGGTGTAGTGGTTAGCATGGCTGCCTTCCAAGCAGTCGGTCTGGGTTCAATTCCCAGCCAACGCAGAGCTTAAGTGCAGGGTGTAACCTTGTTTTAGGCCAGCAAGATGAGTGTTGCAAAGTAGAGAGAAGAGAAGAGGAGGGCCCCGGCACCCCAGGCTCTGTGGCGCAAGGGAAAGCGTGTTGGACTTCTAGGAGGCGGCGTTTGGCTTGGGAACGGCTGGACATTCAAAGGTTGTGGGTTCAAGTCCCACCAGAGTCACTTTAGCTTCCCCGGGTGACTTTTACACGCTAGACAGCCACTTGAGTGTGGCCAAGGCAATGGCAGCGGGGAACGCCAGGAGAGCCGAAGCTTCCGCCTGCGTCTCGGTGGCGTGGGGAGGTGTGATGTTCCCCCCCCGGGAGAACGAGGGCGAAAGCGGGGAGGAGGAAAAGAAAGCAAAGCCTCCTTGCGGCGGCTGAGGCCCGGTGCCAACTTGCCGGGGCTTGTCCTTTGCGGCGGAGCTGCGGTTGGGGCGCTGCCCTTCAACCTTGGGCGGCCGGGATCCGGCCATCCCTGGCTCCGCGCTGAAGAGGGTGATGTTGAAGCCTCTTCCCTCGATCGAGGCTTCGACTCTGTGGAAACGGAGAGAAAAACTCTCTGATAGGTTCGGTTTGGGATACGGGGGGTTAAGCGAGACAGTGATGATTCTAGGGGTTTGCTTAACTAATAAACCCTTTCTTTTATAATAAACAGTTCTATTTCTACAATAAACAAACAGTTTCACAGCAAGCAATTGCACAGCAAACAGTGATAGCAAAGGCAGGAGAACTCCGTGCACGAAAGGACAAATTGTGCCACCCAAGACTTTAGCGTTTTGTGATCTCTCCTGGATCAACGCGTGGCTGCCAGCATGTGACACTAGGGTGCCCGGTTTTGGAGTTCCCCAAAGAAGTTACAAGACAAACACAACAGAAAACAGTTAATCCATACTCACAAACATTATATACAGGTATACTATGCTGGCCAAATTCAGTTGCCGTTTGCTTAAGATACTGCAGACGGGAGAGAGCCACTGTGAGTGATCAGTTCACAGTGAAGCGGGCTAGTGAAGATGCGTCAGCCCGCCGAGCCGACACGACCAAGAGATACAGGAGTGCCAGGTAGATTCAATTCCTCTCTGCCTTCTGCCACCTGGGTTTGAACTTTTATAGTTTCCCCTGGTCAGCAGAGACTAAGCCCCATTGGTTGCTATTTGCTGCATGACCTTCTAAGGTCATGGCTCAGAGTTTAGCCAACCAGGTGCTCCTGATTTCCCGGGCAGGTATGAACCAGCCAACCAGGTGATTACAATTATCCTGGGCAGTTGCTGACCACGCACCAGCAGGTGGGGTCACTTCATTTCCTTATAAGGAGACGGGTACATGCGGCTCGTGCTGCTGAGTAAACCCTCCCTAGGCTGCCTCTTTATCCACGGGGGGGGGGGGGGGGGGGGGCAGTGCATGTGGTGCTGCAGACGCCACTATGCAATTCAGTCCCCACAGACTCTTAAGCCCCTCCGGCTCGTGCTGCGGATGGACTCTTAGGCCTCCTTGCGTGGCTTGCGCTGCCGGGGAGCACGGGGACCGCTGAGCTGCATTGGAGGAGGAAAAGTGAGGCGTAAAGAATTGCGGCCAGCCGGTCAAGCTCTTGCGTGCGAAGGGCTGAGCTGGCAGGCCTGCCAGAGGGGCCGCGCCCGCCTGTGGCGCCCGAAGAGTGCGGCCACGCTCCCCCTGCCTGCCTGCCACACGGATGGGGCGTTGGGAAGGCCCGTCGGCCAGGCGCTGCGGGGCCCTTGCCCGGCCTGCTGGCTCTCGGGAGAAAAGGCAGAGGCCGGTGTGAAAAGCTGCTCTTCAGCAGAGCGCAGGCAGGGAGCGGGTGTGCTTGGCATCAAGAGCCACTTTCACTGTGGCTCTTGAGAGTGAAGGTCCAGGTGGAGCCAGCTTTAGCCCTTGTGTTGCGTGGAGCGTTTCTGTCCCCCCTGGGCTGGCCTTAAGACAGCTGCGTTCCATGTTGTCCGTGGTAGCGCCCCCATGAAAGTGGGCAGCCGCCACCGTCCCCGGAGAGGGCGTGAGCGGGCCCACGCCAGAGAGTTGGAGGCAGCGTTTTGAGCCCCTCCTGTGGGTCTTGCTAGCCTCCTGAAGGGGGGAGTGGAAAGAGCAGTTTAGTTGATGAGTTCCATAGTCTCAACCCAGGCCCTAAGAAGGTTCCATTGCCCATGGTTGGGAGAGTCCCCCTGTTGGGCACCAGTTTCAGTGCCCTACTGGAATGTAGACATTGTGAACATAGAAGCATAAGAACAACTACACTGGGTCAGACCAATGGTCCATCTAGCCCAGGATCATGTCTGCCATCAGTAGCCACAGCCAGGTGCATCAGAGGGAATGAACAGAGCAGGCAACCGAGTGATCCATCCCATCATCCACTTCCACCTTCTGGCAGTCAGAGTGTTTGGGGATACCCAGAGCATGGGATTACTTCCCTGACCACCTTGGCTACTAGCCATTCATGGACCTATCCTCCACGAACTTCTCTAGCTCTTTTTTAACCCAGTTATAGCTTTGACATTCACAACATCCCCTGACAACGAGTTCCACAGGCTGGCTGTGCACTGTGTGAAGAAATATGCCCTTTATTTGTTTTTAAACCTGCTGCCAATTTATTTCATTGGGTGACCCCTGGTTCTTGTGTTACGTGAAGGAGTAAAAACACTTCCCTATTCACTTTCTCCACTCTCATGATTTTACAGACCTCTCTCATATCCCCCTGTAATGTTCCTTCTCGGTGGTTGTTTGGTCAGGTAGGATTGCTTAGTGGTCAGGGTTTATGCCTGTGACTTGCATGGGGGTTGTTGTTTGGGAACCCAGGCCCTCCTACTCCATCGGACTCTGACCAACGGCCAGCTGAGAGCCATCTGACAGCTGGGAATGCTGAAGAGTGCCCACCCAGGGCCACTTCCTACCACCCCCTGCTGTGATTGTCCCACAGTCGCCATCTGGGTCGAGGCTACTCTGTCGTGTAGCCCAGGTCTACATGAGCTGTTACCTCTCTGGGAGCAGATCTTGGAGTCAGCGTGGCCAGTTCTCTGAAACCATCCTCCATGTGCAGTCAAAAACACTACCAGAATGTTAGCAACCATTAGGGAAGGGAGAGAGAATGTGACAGGAAATATGCTTGTGCCTCTATAAACCCACGGTACGGCCACACCTTGAATACTGTGTGCAGTTCTGGTCACCCACCTCAAAAGAGATGCATTAGAATAGGAGAGGGTACAGAGAAGGGCAACAAAAAGTATTAGGGGGATGGAACAGCTTCCGTATGCAGAGAGATTAAAAAGACTGGCCATGTTCAGCTTGGGCAGGAGATGACTAAGGGGGGCTGTGATCCAGGTCTATTAAATCATGACTGGTCTGGAGAAAGTGAAGAGGGAAGTGCTATTTACCCCTTCACACAACACAAGAACTAGGGTCACCCAGTGACATTAGCAGGCAGCAGGTTAAAACAAACAAAAGGACGTATTTCTTCACACAGCGCAGTCAGCCTGTGGGACTTGCTGCGGGGGATGTTGTGACGGCCAAAAGTATAACTGAGTCAAACAAGAATTAGCTCAGTTCATGGAGGACAGGTCTGCCAGCTCCTATTAGCCCAGTGTGCAGAGACACAAGCCCATGCTCTGCGTGTCCCTAAACTTCTGACTGCCAGAAGCTGGGACTGGACGACAGGGGATGGATCACTCGATAATTGCCCTGTTCTCTTCTGTTCATTCCCTCTGTAGCATGTAGCACTGGCCGGTGTCTGCAGACAGGACATCACTGGGCTGGATGGACCCTTGCTCTGACCCACTGTGGCTGTTCTGGTGTGTTACAGCTGAACGGCATTTTATAAAAAAGCTCTTTGTGGTTGGTGAGAAGCTGGGAAATGGGCCCAGCGGAGGCTGAGGAAGCTGGTCAGTGCATGACCTGTTGTTTGATCCCAGTCAAATACTGTCACGTCTTCCAGCCAGAATGCCCTGGTGTAGGCAGCAGCCTGGCTTTGTGATTGTGTCACGGGGCGTCTGTTAGCAAAGCGGCTTGGGGGTCTGTCTGCACTGTGCCTGGTACCTGGGCTGGCAGGCACGGTAGACAGGCACAGCTAGCAGTGTGCTGTTTTGCCAATTCTGCCTGGGCCCTAGGGTCAAAGACCAAGTGTCTAGCTCCAGCCATTGTCTGTGCCACAACAGCCACAACAGCTGTTTATGCCACTCGCTCAAGCCGAGCTAGCACCAGCCTGTCTCCCTGGGCTGGGATCCGGGCTCCCTCCGCACTGCAGACGTAGCGCTAACGTCCTGAGCACTCAGCGTGCGTCTACACTGCAAATAACCACCCACGGCAGCAAGCCTCAGAGCTGGGGCTACAGACTCGGGCTCGTGCTACGGTGCTAAAAATAGCCCTGTGGGCTTTTGGGCTCTGCAACCCCCTCTGCCTCCCCCAGAGAATAACCAACCCAGAGATGCCTGCCTGAGTCTACCGAAAGCCTCAGACAGTAGCACTGAGGGGGGGAACTGCTCCATGCATCTCAGTGGGGTGTTAACCCTGAAATCTGCTGCCCTGCAGCCCGCCCCAGCAGCAGGTTCTGCATCCTTGCCCATCAAAGCTCTCCTGGGATGAGAGCTCTCCTGTTGTGTTCCCCTGCCTACAGCCTTCTGCTCAGGTGGGTGGGGCGTGTGTTCTCCCTCTGTGGGAAAAATCCCAGCCCACCTGGAGCCAGAGGCTGGTGATGTGGAGGAGGGGAGATCCTAGCCTGCCCAAGGAGTGGTGCTGGGCCTCCTCCCAGCGCAGCAGCATGTGACTGTTGTGTAGCCAGGATGGGACCAGGGGGCAGAATTTGCCTATGGCCCTGCATTGCCTGGATCGCGCCCTGTTCCCAGGTCTGACTCGCTGGCCTCCAGCTCTCAGGGGAAGCGCTGTGTGAATGGCCGGGGTCACACAACAGCTGCTGAGATTGTGCTGCAGTCTCTGTGCTTCTGGCATTTCACTTCAGCTCTGCCCCACCTAGTCTGCCCTGACAGCTGATGAAAACTGTCCAGCGTGTCCTGCACCCAGCTCTTCTGTGCGGCATTTCTGCTGCTCCTCCCCTCACTGACACTTGCCTGGAACCTCCCTCCTGGGGCGGTTTGGGTGGGTTGGGCCTGCAGGGGCCCCTCCAAACCCAGCTGGGTGTGTGGGGGCAGGAACGGGGGTTAAAATCTCCACCCAGCATAAAGGCTCCATGGAGGCCAGTTGATCTTAGACCCTCTCTTGGCCCTGCTGCCCCACTGCCCCCTTTCTAACTGCCCCCTTCTGCCGGGGGCTGGGCTGGAGCCTGTTGCTGCTGCAGGACGGGGAATCCTGAGGGACTGTGAATGCAGCAGCTCCCTGCGCTGCGGGAATGTCTCTTCCCCCCCAGGCTCTCCTCCATGAGTGACGTGGAAACGCTTAACTCCTACCTGCCAGCTGATCTGTGGCTTCTGTCTTGCAGGTTCTGGATAGGAGGAGGCGGTGACTGCGCGTATCTGGACGATAAGGGTTGGGTCAGCAGCTCAGCATGCACCAGTGAGAGATACTGGATCTGCACCAAACCCGATGTGTTCACAAAAGCAAAGGAGCTGGCTGTGGATGGCAGCTCATAACAAGAGTATTCTAGGACTCGTGCTGGAAACACCAGCCAGTGATCTCTTTTCAACATCCCGTCTGATCCATTCCAGAAGAGCAGGGAATGGGCTGAGCATCCCTGGGCAGAACACGGTTGGTTTGGGTGAAAACTAGAAAAGCCGTTTGCACATTTTGCACGCCCACCTCTGCTACCTCTTTCGTCTGCCAGTAAAACTGCTCAAATCAGCCTTTCCAGCCCAGCCTCAGCTGGACCAGGGACTCTGCCTGAGGAAAGAGCCACGACGCCAGCCTCAGCTTTCACTGTCCTAGCACCACCCCAGGAAAGCTTTTACTTTAGAAAACTGTCGGTGAATCCAGCATCGTTTGTTGTAGTGCTAGAAAGTGCCGGATCTTTCTTTATTGCCTCTGCTCCTACTCACTGAAAATTCTGCCTCGTCTTGTTTTATTATTTATTCCAATCCAGAGGGTTTACATTCAATTGTCTGGGTAACTCCATTTGTGGTGCACGTTGTTGCTGTGTATTTGCTGCTTTAAAGGAAAAACAGCCGTACTATCTCTGGACTGTCCAGGAGGGGGTTGGGCAGTCTAGAACATACATTTTTGGGGGGGAAATCCAGTGTGTTGGGGTCACTAACCAAGGCTGGTAACTGGCAAGTGTAACCCAAGTGTGACTGGCAGGCTGCAGTCTCACCCACTCAGGGCATGGCTTACATGCTGGAAGTCTGTTTGGGGGGCCCAGGTGGCAGCTATTTCAGCAAGGCAGTGTAAGGCACCCAAGGGTGCAGGGCAGGGGTGAGGGCCCCTCGCTGGTCTGGTTGCACCCTGGAATGTGAGCTGCCCAAGTCTTGGTATGTAGGCGTAAGGGGAGAGATGTCTGCTCAGTCCCTGCCTGGAGCCAGGTGGCTTAAAAGAGGGCAGGGAGTGGGTAGGTGTGACACAGGCAGACCAGGTGCCAGCTCATGCCACTGTCCCCGTGGCTCCATGGGTCACAGAAACACACAGCTGGGATCAGGCTGGCTCACTCGTGTGCCAAAATAGCTATTAGACTCATAGGAACGTGCCCAGCCTGTATTGAATGCGTGTGAACTGCAGCAGGATTAATCTTGCTTCTGACACCCGTATCCCACGTTGTAAGGTGATGTTGGAGTGTTTGTGTTGGCGCCTGTGACTGTAACACCAGAGCAGAGCGGCATTAACGCGTGTGAAGTGCTGATCTCCAACAGCTCAGAGCACAAGGCAGGAGGTGGGATACAAACCCCCAACAAGAAGGAGGAGGGCTTTAAACTAGTTTCAATGGGGGACGGGGACCTAAGCCTGAAGGTAAGTGGGGAAGAGGGACACCACGAGGAAGCAGAAGGAGGAGGGTGCAGCAGGGGAGGCCTCCCGATTCATACTGGGAAAGTAGGCCAGTCGGCTACTTATCTCAAGTGCCTGTACACAAATGCAAGAAGCCTGGGAAACAAGCAGGAGGAACTGGAAGTCCTGGCACAGTCAAGAAACCATGACATGATTGGTATAACTGAGACTTGGTGGAATAACTCTCACGATTGGAGCTGAAGGAAAATAATTGTTTGCTTGACCACAGTTACTCCATTTTAGTTGTTTTTAGTGTTCTGCTTTCTGTTGAAATCACCCACCCCCTCCTCTTTTCTTTGTTTATGGTGCTTATCTCTGCCAAGGTCAGAGAGAAAGATTAACAGGAGAAATGAGGAGTCAGCCTGTAGTAGTTTTTGCTTTCTCTTCAGTCTTGGGAAATAGACCAGACAATTTTGATAGATAAGTTGAAATCTTTTGCCCTTATCTTTTATGTTATGCATATGTTTATAGTTAGAAGACGTAGAAAGTGTAAAGCCAATAGCAATAATAATTATAATTTGAGTGTACCAATAAGCATTAAGAATTTATGCATATGTAATTTCTTTGTTTGTGTTTGTATAAATATGCAAGAGAGCATGCCTTCGGGGTCTCACACTGACCACTTGCTGGGAAGTGTCCGACCTCTGCAGAAATAAAACTTGGAGACTGCTCAAATACCTGCTTAGATCTCTCTCTTTTTTTTTTTTTTTTAATCTGGTGCAGGGTAAACGAACCTCATTTGGAATCTTTTTCCAACAGAGCACTGTCATGGATGGGTATAAACTGTTCAGGAAGGACAGGCAGGGGCGAAAGGGGGGAGGAGTTGCACTGTATGTAAGAGAGCACTATGACTGCTCTGAGCTCCAGTATGAAACTGGAGATAAGTCAGTTGAGTGTCTCTGGGTTAAGCTTAGAAGCAAGAACAATAAGCATGATGTCGTGGTGGGTGTCTGTTACAGACCACCAGACCAGGAGGATGAGGTAGATGAGGCTTTCTTTACTCAACTAGGGAAAGTTTCCAGTTCACAGGACATGATTCTCATGGGAGACTTCAATCACCCTGACATCTGCTGAAAGAGCAATACAGCAGAGCACAAACAATCCAGGAAGTTTTTGGAGGGTGTCGCAGACAATTTCCTGGTGCAAGTGCTGGAGCAACCAACTAGGGGCCGTGCTTCTCTTGACCTGCTGCTCACAAACAGGGAAGATTTGGTAGGGGAAGTAGAAGTGGGTGGCAACCTAGGCAGCAGTGAGTGACCATGAGATGGTCAAGTTCAGGATCCTGACAAAAGGAAGAAAGGAGAACAGCAGGATACGGACCATGGACTTCAGAAAAGCGGACTTTGACTCACTTAGGGAACTGATGGGCAGGATTCCCTGGGAGGCTAATTCGAGGGGGAAAGGAACCCAAGAGAGCTGGCTGTATTTTCAAGAGACCTTATTGAGGGCACAGGAGCAAACCATCCCGATGTGCAGAAAGAATAGCAAAAATGGTAGGTGTCCAGCTTGGCTTAACAAAGATGTCCTTGGCGAACTTAAACGCAAAAAAGATGCTTACAAGAGGATTGGGCCAAAAGAAATCTAATGAGGTTCAACAAAGAAAAGTGCAGAGTCCTCCACTTAGGAAGGAAGAATCCCATGCACAGCTATAGACTGGGGACCGACGAGCTAGGCAGCAGTTCTGCAGAAAAGGACCTGGGGTAAAAGTGGATAAAAAGCTGGATATGAGTCAGCAGTGTGCCCTGGTTGTCAAGAAGGCTAATAGCATATTGGGCTGCATTAGGAGAGGCATTGCCAGCAGGACGCGGGAAGTGATTATTCCCCTCTATTCGGCATTGGTGAGGCCGCATTTAGAATATTGTGTCCAGTTTTGGGCCCCCCACTACAAAAAGGATGTGGACAAGTTGGAGAGAGTACAGTGGAGGGCAACAAAAATGATTAGGGGGCTGGAGCACAAGACTTATGAGGAGAGGCTGAGGGAACTGGGCTTGTTTAGTCTGCAAAAGAGAAGAATGAGGGGGGATTTGATAGTGGCCTTTAACTACTTGAAAGGGGGTTCCAGGGAGGATGGGGCTAGGCTGTTCTTGGTGGTGGCAGATGACAGAACAAGGAGCAACGGTCTCAAGTTGCAGGGGGGAGGTCCAGGTTGAACATTAGGAAAAAGTTTTTCACTAGGAGGGTGGTGAAGCACTGGAATGGGTTACCTAGAGAGGTGGTGGAATCTCCATCCTTAGAGGTTTTTAAGCTGAGGCTTGACAAAGCCCTGGCTGGGATGATATAGCTGAGGTTAGTCCTGCTTTGAGCAGGGGGTTGGACTAGATACCTCCTGAGGTCCCTTCCAACTCTAATATTCTATGATTCTAAGAAGGAACCGTATCTATCTCTGCGCTGCTTGGACGTGCCAGGGAGGTTGGGGGGGAGAAGCAAGTTGTTTCTAACTGTAAGCAAGATCCCAGCTGCTTAGCTTGGCTTAGCCCTAAAGCACACATGAAGCTTGTTATAGAAACTTCCATTACCTTAGAAACTGAAGATTGTAACTTGTGTGTGTAGATCTGTTTACCTGCTTGAACAACAATCACTTTGTCAATAACAAATCCTTGGCTACAAGCGCTGTCTGTCTTTGGTGTGAGATCTAAGGTGCAGTTGACCTGGGGTAAGTGGTTGGACCTCTGGGACTGGAGGTAACCTGATTGTTGCTGTGATTCTACGTGTAAGGGGTCTTCTATCACAAAAGCGGCTCACCCGGGTGGTGAGACAGATCTGAGCACCACAGGGACTGTATGTCTCGGGTTAGGCTGTGACAGGACCTGAGGAGTTCGCACTTGATCACTGATGGTGAAATCTCAGTCTAGATCTCAAACACTTTGGGGTTTGTGCTTTGGTTCCCAGCACTCTGCCCTGGGCTGGCCCTCGCTCTCAGGACACTGCAGACAGCACGATAGCAGGGCCCTGGCTCCAGTTCCCGCCTTGCTGAGCCAGCTCAGAGGAAGTTTGGGGACCGAGGTCTCAAGTCATTTTTGAGCACAAATACCAGGCATCCTACTACATCCTACACAACTGAGGCGGGGTGAGGGGGAAGGTGCATTGTATTTTTCCCAATTATCTCGCTGAACTAGAGGTGAGCTTCTCTGGCCTGTGTTATGCAGAAGGTCTGGGTAGATAGCCATAGTGGTCCGTTATGACCGTGAAACCTTGGACTTCCGATTTTGGTCTTGGGAAGAATGAGAAGCTGAGAGGTGGCTGTGGATAACCATGCAACCATTCATTTCCCTACCTCTGCACGTTCTTAGCTGCTGTAGAAAACAGTTCTTGTCTCCTGGTGCTAACAAGCTGTGATCAACCCAAAGTGCACTGAGTGGGCCAGAGAATGGTTTTGTCTTGAGAACATTATTTTTATTTATGCAGGACTGAAGGGCTCGAATGTATATGGAGCAGGGGAAAAGATGGAGAATCTAATTAGCCAGACTGGAGCAGGGACATCGAATCAGTGTTAAGGGGCACATGAATATGTAATATACTGCACTTTGCAAAGGGCTTTAATTGTTCATAATCAGGGGTTGAGTGGTTATGGCTAGAAATCCAAGATGGCGGCAGCAGGGAATTAGACCTGAGAGAATCAAAATGGTGGCCTGAGAAGAATTTGACCAATAGCCAGCAGGCAGGTGGGGTGAAATAAAGGTCACTCCAGAAGGGAGGGTCTGTCAGGTATAAGTGCAGGTTCTCAAACAGGTCCGACTTCCGTTTAGTGGTTGTGATTGGTCCATAAAAGCAACCAATCCGAAGAGCTTAAATTGGTAGCATGGCTATGGGAATGGATGGGATTGAAAGCGCAACCAATCGGAAAAGGTCACAATCTGTATATAAGGCAGAGCACTGCTGACACAGGCTGCCCAGTGTGAGTGGAAGGTGCTGGGGTGAGTGGAGGTTGGGAGAGTATCAGATGCTGACAAACGAGAGTTGAGCTCACTGGAGAGGGGAAGAAGAGGGCTCGGTTGTTCCAATGGACCAAGCAATGACCACCATTTCCAGCAGCAGCTAAGTAGCTGCTCTGAAGAAACAGAAGAATCCTTTGAAAGAGCAGCTGTATAGACTATAAGAGAAGCAAGCATGGCAACTCTGAACAACTGGGACGTATGAATGTGTGTGCCTGGGGTAATAACACTAGGTGTTTGCATGCATCTGTCCTTTTGTGTATAAACTCTAATATTTAAGGGCTTGCTGTTGGCGTAATTTATGTTGTTTTTATATTCATTGTGTTAAATATTGCTTCTAATAAAGGCTATTTTGTCTGCAAAGATTATTGCCTGAGTCAATCCTTCAAGCCGAGGGCTGTATCCGTATCCTCCCAAGGGTCAACAGTGTTAATCTGGGCTCGGGCATTTTCCAATGGGCTGAGCTCAGGAAACCCTTAGTAAAACCCTGGCATTTTCTTTGGGGTGGTCCACCTCTTGTTACCTATCAACACAGATAAAATGAGTTACTGGTGTAGCCAAGCCAGTGTGGGGGTGCCTTAGGTCTGATTTTGGGGTAACAAAGGGACTAGTTTAAAGTCAGTGCATTAGCCCCGACCTATTGAAATCTGATGTAGATGAGGAGGTGCGTGCACTATGTTGACTGTGAGCACCAAGCTTTCCTGAAAATTATGCACTGGTATTCTAGGCCCCGACATCTGTGCTTGCAGACTCCACATGTCCCATCCTGTTTATACCCATCATAAGCCGTCACTGAGCATTGCACAAAGACATGCACACTTGGTCACAATAGGCTTAATTCTCACCCACGGACTTCAGCTGGTTTTTAAATCTTTAAACTGTGATTTACTTACCGATGCTATTTCCCACTAATTCTGTATTTTTGACAGCCCTTTTTGCACAGTATTTATAATGGCTGTTTCCTGACAGTAATGCAGGAAGTGAAGTGTCCAGCACTATCATTGGATCCGGACTCGTATTGCAAGGTAACGTCAATCGTGATGTCCTGTTTTAAGATGCCTGATGCCTGAATAGTATCATTCTGCTGAGAGGTGTGGGTGATTGCACAAACCTCATTGAGACTGATGGGTGTGACCGCACCTCTCAATTAACATAACTCGCAGGTTAAATTAATTGCAAGCCCAGACTACAGACACCCCAGGGTACATGAACCTGCCTGGGACTGTTAGGCTGAATGGGTGGGTGGGGCTTTGCCAAGTATTGGCAATTTTCATGGGTGCAGAACACAAAGGCCCCCAGAGCCACACAGGCAGCTGAAGGGAGCAGCTGAAAGCACAGCATCGGAGCTGGGAGAGAGGTTTTGGGGTCAGAGGTGCAGGCTCTGGTGCCGTGACCAAAAGCAGCTGTTTCCTCCTATCTTGTGTCAAGGGAAACAGGGCTCTTGGACGGTGTTTGTGAATAAACACACCTGTATCAAAGCGATACCGGCCTCGCACCACTGTGTCCTCAGTGGGACAGCCAAAATGTTAAGGTCAAAAGGGGTAACAGTATTTATTACAAAGCACCAGCCTTTGTCTTGTTCAGATGTGTGAAGATAGAATTTGGGAATGGGTTAGCAGCTTCTTCAATTTAGGAGTGAGGAGAGCTGGCTAATCTAACTCGTTGAGGAAACCACTACCTGTGTGTCCTCTCCTTCCTCTAAAAGCCTTTCTAGAAAGTTGTTAACAAAAATACAGTATCACACGTGACCCATCCGTCCCTAGGCTCGACCACCTGAAAATGCCAAGCTCAGGGCAGGCTGCAAAAGGAGAGCAGATTCTCCCAGCACTGGTGGGTGACACTGATCAGACTTCCCAACCAGCCACAAACAGTGCTGCTAATTCCCCACACGGGTTATCAAGAAGCTAAAATACAAATACACACAGCCCCCTTTACTGCATTTCAGTCTCTGGCTCTCAATCAGCCACTAGGTCCAGTAAAGAGACCAGTTATTTAAACTCTATGCTCTTTCCCCAAAGATTTCTCCTGACCCCAAAGGGTCAGCCACAGCACCAGATCAATATAAGTTTGGATCTTACCCAAAATGCCACGCTGCCAGCCAATCCTGTAGTAACTAAAACTAAAGGTTTATTATAAAAGGAAAGACACAAACAGAAGAGAAATGTTAAAGGATTAAAGCAATCAGATACATACGAATGATTGGAAAGGCCATATGTATCCGGTTCCTAGTAGTATTGTGGAGTTTGCAGGCTTGTACAGTCCCTGTGGTGCACATCCCGTACGTGACTGGATCTCAGTCCTTTGATTCACAGCTTCAGTTGTAGATGAATTGATCCAGAGGAATGAAGACTAAGTAGTCCATGTGCAGTTTCCAAACTTTCCCTGACAAGCTTGCACAGATCTGAGATGAAAGGATCAGTCCACTAGAGTCTTTTATAGATCCATGCAGCTGACTGATATTTTCTTGACAGCAGGTATCTCCTTGAACAATTAATAGATGATTACTTGGGACTCTGAAGTTCTATCTCCCATGTCCTGAGCACAGCGGTAACTAGTTACATTAGCACAAGGTAACTGGCCATTTACAACCACGCACAGGTATTCACTACTTACACTTCAAAGAGAAATTCAAACAATAGCATCGTTACATTCAAAGTTCCATCTAAGTGTTCATATGTTCCTTTGTAATCAACAGAGCTCTGATAGCCAGGAAAGCAGTTTATCTACACTGCTAACCTCAAACAAGAGATATGTAAATAACACCAAATAACTACCGACCATACACTTGCATATCAAAGCTCTAGTCTACTTATAAGGAATGACCCTCACTACCCGTTGTATTTTTCTATATCTTGAAAGATCAGAGTTCTGCCAGTTGAAACTGATCGCCGGAGTCAGGCTCGGCACTGCAGAGTTCGGAGTGGCGCTGGTCCTGATCACCAAGGGGCAAGCAGCACCGCAAGTCCTCGGTACCGAGACGGCGCTTCGGTACCGAGAACTCTTCAGAGCGCGCCTCCGTCTGTCGGCACCGCTTGTGGTGACGGAGGTGGTGGTCCTCATCCTCCACGTTGGAGGCATCAAGAGGACGGTCCCCGGACCACAAGCCAGCCACGCTGATTCCTCCCCAGCTTCTGCATGGAGCTGAAAGCCAAGGTGCACCACTCAGGACAGACCATGGTGTTAACTCACAGACTGGGATCTGCTGTTAGTGTGCTCAGGAATTGACATGACACTCGTTCGATAATGACAGAAAGGCCTTAATTACTATACTTATAAACATATACAATGAGCCCCCAAACCAACAGTCCAGTATATTTTAGCTGCAAAAGCAATTATCCTCACCAGTGCAGGCAAGAGGCAGTGATGGTTTCTTAGCAGCTTCCCCCGAGAGCCTGGATCCCTGGACTCAGAAGATAGCTGGGCAAGATGGCAGATCTTGTCAGTTTCTTGTCAAGCGTGATTCTTTCTCTTGAAGCTTGCCTGCTTGCTTATTTCCATTGCTTCTCTTTTATATTCTTAAATCCAATGTTTTTCAAAGCATTTTGGTAATTTACATGAGTAAAGACAGGCATTTCAGAGAACAATACAAGAGGGAGAGACCCATGTGCTTGTCTTAGTGAAAAGGGCACTAGCCACCTAGATGTGTTGTGTAGTTTCAGTGTTCCACCCTTCACACAAAGGGATATTGGGGTTGCTGTGATTAAATTGAGCAATACCTGGGGTGGCATCCAGCCATTAGCTTTGATCATAAGGTATTTTGAGAGGTCTGGAGCCATGGAGGTCTAGCACACCGTGCATTTAACACATTTCTGTTTACTGCATAGATGAGTTATTCCCAGAGGATACGTTCATTAGGGAAGATGGTCCAGACAGAGAGGCAATTAATAAACAGTTATCTTAATGAAATACCTGACATACCTTGAGAATGGAAAGACAGCATGGGTGTGTTGCAATGAGAAACAATCACCCCTTTTCAAAAGGGACTCCAGCCACATTTCACACACTCTGCAATATGCACTTATTAATTTGGTAGCTTAATTTTATAAGTAGGCCCAGCCTAGCTGAAATTTCATGGTCTACAATGGCTGGGGGAGGAGGGTTGGTTCTGATTCCTGGTTAGGCTCCAAGCACGTAAGTGACCCGACACCAGCTAGTTTTTGGCTGCCGAATTCTCCTGCACATGCAGAGAGCTGGCAGAGCCGATCCTGGTCCCCCTGCAGAACCCAGCCCCTGCCAGAGCAGCACTGCAAACATTCACGCGTCTGGCACATGGAGCAGACCAGCTTTTGGCCCCTAGCTCAAGGCTTCGCCTACAGGCAGAGGTTAGTTTATCGCTGCAGTCTGTGCCCGGCGCCTGGGATCCACCAGCCTTCGGCCCTGCCCCTGTTCACCAGACACGTGGGGTCCTGCCAGGGCAGCAGGAGTCTGTAGCTTGACATGGCCGGGCAAGAACGTTTCAAAGCCGGGATCCGGCACCTGGACTCCACCGGCTCTTCGGGCCGGCTGATCGCTCAGAACCTGACATCAGGGGTCCAGCCTTTGAGCGGCAGGGGCCACATGGCCACGTGTTTCTTACTGGGGCCGCTGAGCGAGTTTCGGAGGGGTGGGTGCTGCTGTGCCGGGGGGGAGGGGAGGACCTGTCATGGGGCACGTGACTCACTCACAGCTGCTGCGCTTCCTCCCTCCCCCCAGAAAAGCATTTTTTGGTGCCTTGCAGAACCTACGTTCTAGCGTCATCGGTCCGACGCCGGCCGGGCCAATCAGCGAGCAGCCTCCCCCCCAGGGCATGAAGCGAACTGAGGCGGCGGCGGCGACTATAAATGCGGCGGGCGCGGGTTGCTTTAACACATTTACAGTGGCTCTGGGGCACGGTGTCTGTCCGACGCTGCAGCCCCGCCCCACCAGCACCCCGGGCAGCAGGTAAGTCCCGGGGCAGAGCCAGGGAAGAGGGTGATGGGCGGCGGCAAAGTTCACACCACCACCACCACCACCGCCGCCGCCTGGGGAGAAGCCTGTCTGGGCGGGGACAGGACCTGCCCCGGACAGAAGCCGAGAGCAAAAGCGCCGCCGCTGCTGCCTGGGGAAGCCACATGGGGGAAGCCCGGCCCCGCTGCCAGAACTGGGGGCCGATGGGCGGCAGGCCAGGACCGGGACTGCAGGGCGGTGCAGGGGCCTGGCGGCAGGATCGGGACCGGCTGCCATTGGCTGCAGGCTGGGCCGGGCCCGGCCCGGCGCCCTCCCCCCAACCCCACCAGTGGCCCGGCGGCGCTCACCAGCTGCCTGCCCAGCTTCGGGGCTGCTCCCTGCCCGGCTTCTGTCGCGGCTCTGCTCTGGGGCTGCCCCCGCACGTCCCTTCGGGGGCTTAGGGTAGGGGTGCTGCTGGGGCTCAGGGTGCCCAATTCTCCAGCCAGGGCCCCCAAACCACCTCCCGCCCCCTCCAGCCCTAGCCCAGCCGGGCTCCTCCGGGACTTACCTGCTGCCGGGCAGCCTGGGGTCGGAGGGGCTCCCACCGACATAATAAAAGCACCTAAAGGAGCCGCGGTGGTTCTGTTCAGGGTCACTGTCTTTGAGGATGGGGTGCACTCAAATGCCCCCCTGCCCTTGGGGATGTGTATGAAGCACTAGTTAGAGCGGTACAGAGGTATAAATAAAGATGATCAGGTCTCTAAGAATAGAGATGCGGGAGGGGGAAGACATGGCTGATTTTATTTTCCTGAAGCAGTGCACAGCTCCCAAAGGTGGGGTGAATGCTGTTTTGGGGGAAGCAGTGAAAGTGACCACAGTGAAACTGACTAGACACAAAGATCAAATGGAGAACTGTTGTGTGTGTTTAATCTCGGTCAGTCAGCGGCTCTTCAGTGCTGCAAATAATTCCAGCTCAACCAGAAGTGACGGGCTGGAGGTAGGAGTCTCCCAGGCATTGTCTGCACTGCAAACGTGTGTTTACACCGAGATCGCGAACTTGATCATAGAAGCATAGAAGATTAGGATTAGAAGGGACCTCAGGAGGTCATCTAGACCAGCGGTTTGCAAACGGGGGAGATAGGAAAGCACGAGACGGGTCATGGGGGGGGGGGGGGAGGGTGCACATTTTTTTGTGGAAAACAATAATACATCTAGTAATTGTATTTATGCTGAGTGCACTAGTGACTAAGATCTATAACGGTGCTGTGTACTGTGTTAGACAGATGTATCGTGTTTGCTGCAGGGGGGGCTATGCATGTTGGGCAGGGTGTTACAGTGAGGGATGCTGTGGGGGCTGGGATTCACACATGTGCAGGGATCCAGGGGAGAGCCCTGGCGGCTCAGGGGTTCAGCTGAGCAGGCAGCAGCGTGAGCCGGGAGGCAGCAGCTGAGCTGTGCCTGGGTGAAGGGTTTGGAGGGTCGGGCAGGCACAGGGAGTGTCCCCGGTCCTGGGGCAAGGCCAGGTGCATGGCTGGGGGCAGATGGGCTGGGGGGGGGGGGGCAGGCTGTAGAGGGGCTTTATTTTATTGCCCCCTCCTGCGGGCTGGGGGGGGTGACGGGCCCTGCACACCTGGGGCGAAGACGGGGAACGGGAAGCCAGGGCGAAGGCTTTTCCTCACTCCCGTGTGTGTCTTGCTGAACTGGCCGAATAGCCCCTTCCCCCCCATTCCTCAACACAGCCGGCTCCCCCCTGGGGGAGCTCCATGGCGGACAAGCAGCAGGCGCAGCCCTGCACCCTGGGGAGCCCAGCACCCCCCACACGTATCTGGGTTGTGCAGCTGCCGTTGTTGATTGATATATATGTAGGCCCTGGTTTTTTTCTGAAAGGGAGGGGGAGGGTGTAATTGTTACACAAAAGTCCGCGGGCGGCTCCATTTAAAAACTCTGAGAACCGCTGATCTAGTCCCACCCGCTGCTCACACCAGGACCATCCCAGACTCACCCATCCCAGCCAGGCAGTGTCAAGCCGGGCCTTAAAAACCTCTGAGGATGGAGACTCCATCACCTGCCCAGGGAACCCATCCCAGTGCGTCACCGCCCGCTGGGGAAACGTTTATCCTAATGTCCGACCTCGACCTCCCCCGCTGCAGCTTCCCTTCTCTATAGCAAAAAAAACAGGGAGGCGGGGAGGGGCCATGGACCAGGACGCTCCGGGGGTGTGTCGCAGCAGCGCACCGGGAGCTGAGCGGACAGGAGGGGCCGGGACCGGCTGCTGCGCGGCGAGCCTCCGGCCCGGCCGATCCCCGCTCGGGCTGGCGGGAGCGGGGAGCTAGGTTCGGGCCGGTCTGTCCCCTGCGGGCTCGGTGCTCCCCGAGCTTTTCACCCCCCAACCCCGAGCGGGGGGCGGGGCTCAGCTCAGGCGCTGCCGGCTGAAGGCGGGGCGGGTTGGGCGGTGCTCGGCGCTGGCTGCATCCCCCAAACACCGCCCCGTCGGCTGCTAAGTTATGATGAAGGCGGATCGGTGGGCAGCCTGTAGCCGGGCTAGCGGGTAGGGCGGGCGGGGCCGGAGAGACAGCTCAGGCCGGGTCGAGCGTGCGGCGGGGCCGGGCCCGGGGGGTGTCGTAGGCGCCCCTCACGCTCCCCCTCCTCACGCTTGTTTCTAGGGGTCTCCCCCGCCCCGGGGGTGCGTGTCCCGGGCGGGCGGTTTCCGTAGCGGGGCAGGTCTCTGGAGCCCGTCGGGGGCGGAGGGTCCCGGTGGCGTTGAAGGGGTTTAATCATGATGGCGCCGCCGCTGGCCGGGATTGGGCTGCTGGGCCGGGAACTAGAAGCGACAAACCAACCTTCCCTCCCCCACTGCCAGTTCGCTTCCAGATCTGCGGGTAAGATGCCGAAGCCGGGAGTGAGCCGGAGCTAGGACCTCTGCCGCTGCACGGTTTTGCTGCTGGGCAACGGGACCCAAACAGAGAGAGGAACCGAGCCCGGCCCAACACCTGTCACTGCTGCCCCCCGGCCCGTCCTGCGCTGGGGCTTTGCCTCTGCCAGGGGCCGGTGCTGTGCCGCAAACTGTGGTCCGACAGTTTTGGTGCCCGGTCTCTGTTTCTGGCACTTAAGATGCCCGATGAGGAAACCTGTGACCCGCGCAGTACTGCCGCAGCGCCCGTCCTGTCTGCCAGCAAAGCCTTGGCTCGCCGTGGTAAGACGCTGTTCCTGCTGGCCGGTTGGATGGTGTGTCGCCAGCTCTGAACAAAACCGCATCAATGACGCAACTAGGCGGATAAAGGCCCCGCCCCCGTGGCTGCCCGCTGCAGTGCGCCGCTAGCGCCGGGCCGGGCGCGTCGCTCCTAGAGTGTTTTGGCTCCGCGCCGCGCGGTTGTGAATGGCGGGGTCGGGCAAAGCGAGACTTTAGCCCAGCAGGAGCCGGGCCGAGCCTGCCGCCTTCCCTAGCCCCGGGCGGCAGAGGAGCGGAGCGGCTCGTGTCCAGCCGCCGAGCGGTGAGTGAGCGTCTGTCAGCGGCACCAGCCGGGACCCAGCCCCGCAGACACCCGGGCCGGGGGGAACCAGGCGGGCGGGACGGGCTGGGGGGTCCTCAGCCTCACGGACCCGGTGCAGATCTAGCCCCGCAGACCGCGGGGGGCTCGGACACCCCTCGCGCCAGGCACACCCGGGCAGGACGGGCCGGGCCGGGCCGGGGAAGGGCTGGACGGGCCCGGGCAGTTTCTGGGGGTTTTGCTCCCACCCGGGCCGAGCTGCTGAGAGCGGAGCAGGCGGGGGCCAGGCCCGCGGGCTGCGTGTGTCGGGCCGGGGTAGCCGCCATCGAGTCTCGGGGCGCTTTGCCCGGCCCCAGCCGGCGTCTGTCTGCGGCTCCAGCTGCCGTGTGTGCACGGCGCTGCACAGGGGTTAGCGCACGGCCCGGCGCAGCAGGTGTGGCTCGCCCGGCACCGCTCGGACAGGTCAGACCGTCTGGGTTATAGCAGCGCAGGGCGATGTGGGCGGCGCTTGGTCTCCCTCTTTCGCGGCCCACCCCCCCCCCGTCTCCTTCCAACCCACACTCGGGTTCCCCTCTCCTGCTGTCACGTGCGTTGCCCGGCAGCGGCGTCTCGCTGCGAACAGACCCGAGTGTGAGACGCTGGCACGAGCCGAGATCAGCGCGGCCCCGCCCCAGGCTCGGAAACCGTAATTCCCTGCGGCGGCGCACGCAGGAGGGGCAGGGACCTGAACTCAGAACTGAGTGCGTGACACCTGTGCGCGTTTGTCACCCCGGCGATGTGTTACGGCAGGTTCCCCTGCACCGACCACAGCGGACAGGCTGTCACTGGGCCGCTCCCGGGCAGTGCTGGCAGCTGCAGCGTCAGAAGTGGGCCAGGACACAGAAAATGGAGATTTAAAAACCTTGGTTTATTTTTTTCTTCTGGTTTCTGAGCCGTGGGGTGGAACCGGGTCACATTGTCCAACTTCTCGCTGCATCCACAAAAGCTGGAAACTTAGCTTCACTTTTTAAAGGAAAGTGGAGATTCTCCTCTAATTACAGGAACTCAGGAGCCGGGCTTTGGAAAACACGAAATTATCCTAAAATAATGTGAGAGTTGTCAACAGGGTTTGAGACTTTCACTGCAGTGTCTAGGGGATTTAGAAACCTAACTGTCTGCATTGTGCTAGTGCCTAGCTGACCATCTGAGGTCAGGGCCCTGTTGTGCACTCATCCTCCTTTTGTTTGAATGGACAATGTGTCCAAATCTCACGGCAACAGCTGTGCGCCCCCGCTCACCCCCCCACATACTGAAAAATGTTTGGAGGTGGAGAGGAGGCTCCCCCAGACCTGCATCTCCTTCTCCATCATGTTTCTTATTAGTGGCAAAAACATCCCTACCCAACCCCCTTTTTTATGGCATTTCCCTTTCTGGAGCAGGGAATCACTTTGAAATGTGATGTCCCTTGGGATGCTGTGGGGCAGACAAGCAGGCAGGAGCAGTGTGTTTCATTCCCTCTGCCCTAGGTGCAGGGATAAAGGGTTCTCCAGGATCTGGAGAGCAAACACACACTATGACTTCTAGGACAGGAGTCGCTGCTTTGTGTGCAGTGGTGGGAGTGTTCCTAATTCACTTTGGGACTAGAAGAAGGTTGTTCCTCAGGACTCCTGAGTTCTTTTCCCAGGGCAGGGGGAGTGAGGTGTAGTGGTCAGAGCACACACTTTAAACCCAGCTCTGGCAGACAGCTGTGTAATGGTTAAAGCACAGGACTGAGTCAGGATCCTGGGTTCTAGTCCTAGGGCTGCCCCTGACTGATGATGTGAACATGGCAGGGTGTTAGTTGGTTATTGCCTCTGCCTTAATTTCATCCTCTCTGAGATGGATGTTACATGCTCACCCTGCTCTGGAAAGCAGCTTGAGATCTATGGGTGACAGGTTCTGCACAAGTGCAAAGAACTGATAAACCCGTTAGTGTTTGCACAGGCCTTGGAACAGCTTCCTGGAGTTACTGACCTAATTCTGCTCTTGAGTCAGGAGCGGGTTGTGCTGTGTAATGCTGCCTCCTACTGGAGACTCTCAGAATTGCAGCAGAATGATGACGGGGGGTGGGGCGGGCAATACAGAGGGCCCCGGATGTCACTCCCTGCATTACCCTGGTACAGCAGAACCGCAGAGTTACCAACACCGGGGAATGGAGGCTGCTCGTAACTGGGAAATGTCTGTAACTGAACAAACGTGATGGTTCTTCCAAAAGGTTACCACTGAACACTGACATAACGTAGCTTAGACACTTTACTGTGCAGAAGAAACCTGCTGCTTTTCACCATTTTAATTGATATGAAACAAGCGCGGAAACAGTTTCCTGACCTAGTCATGTCTTTTTATTCAACTTTCCTGTTATATTTTAGTAGTTTACATTAACACAGCGCTGTGCGGGGTTTGCTTTTTTTCTTTTTTTCAGCTGCTGCCTGATTGCCTGCTTCCGGTTCCAGATGAGGTGTGGGGTGACCGGTGAGTCTGTAACTCCGGTATTCATAACTCTGAGGTTTTACCCTATGGGCCATGAAGAAAAGCCTGTCTGGGGAGGAGCTAACAGGGAGGATCATGCCTTCAGTATGGGGAAGGGAAGGGGGGCTGTGCTCAGGGGTTGTAGGCCCAGTGTGAGGACCTAGGATTGCAGATGCCTTGCAGAGCTTCATCTCTTCTTCAGGCAAGCCCCTGCTGCCCGTGTAACAGAGGCTCTGTATTGCTGTGAGCTCGTCCCAGAGACGAATCAATGCAGTTAGCAAGAAAAGAGGAACAAATGAGAGACAAGGCCACAGAATGTGTGTGGGGGGGGGGGGCACCAACAGAGACTGATGCCCACATAATTCTGATTGTTACTGTCTGTTTGGTTACATGAGTATATACAAGGAGGGGGTGGGGAGGAAATCAGATCCTGACCTCTAACAAATCTCCTGCTGTGGTCATCCCCAGCCATCCCCACAAAATCAGTTCTCAGTGCACAGGGTGGGTAGATTTAAATTGAAGTGCCTTTAATCACCAAGTGGAAAGCCTCTGTTTAAATTATTGATTTTGATCAACTTTTACATTGGTTCTTCAGTTATTTTCTAAAGGAAGGTGCATTCTCACTGGTTGATAGAACCATCACAACATCTGGATGCATAACTACTCAGAGTCTTTACATTAGATCTGGGTAGCAAAAAGATGTACCAAGAATGTGCACTGTAGCCATTAATGTACATAATTACATGGCTTAATATTTTGAGATTCTTATTAGTTCTTCATTTTTAGCACATTAGAAAATGGGGAGTGATGTTGCTTATTTTCTAGATAATTAACTTTTTTGCTCATGATCGATGTCACACTACATTAGGCTGGTAACTGGAATTTAATTAAACACAACAGCAGATGAAATGTATTTAACCCAACAACTCTAAACGTCTTGGATACGTAAACTTCTCCTATCAAAATATGTTCCATGTCTACAATTAAATGGCATATTAAACTGAGGGACTAACTGAAGTCAGTGAATTAAATGGATTATCAGGTTAGCCTGGGTTGGAAAGCTTTCAAATGCATCAAAGTCTCTTCAGTTATTTTTAAAATTCGTAGATTTCATCCCCTCCCATCCCTGCTCATTTTTAAGTTTTCCTGCTTTTTCAACTCCCAGTTGATTTCACAACTTCGAATAAATTGTCTGAAGGAAGAAAATATTCTTTCAGGGCCTGCAGAAGAGATTGTGGCTGTCAAAAAACTGGTTTACCACATTAACAAACTCTGGTTCCAGGTGCTTAACTAGGTACTTTAGGTTGAGAATATTAGCAAGAAAATGAAGTGGAGTAAGTGCTTGATTCATCCACCTCTTTACTGCCTGTGATTTAACTTTGTTGTTGGGTGTTTGTCTTCAACGTCTTGATGCTCTTTCTGAATTTCAGTGCCATTGGCAATACAGTAGTAATCTTTCTGCAGTTTCCCCCGATTCCTTCTTTGTACAGAAAAGCAGCCTTTATCTCCAAGTTTTTGATAAAGGCTCATGGAGTCAGCATATTTAAATAAATATTTTAAGACATAATTTTAGGCCTTACATTTTGTACATTAAATTCAGATTTAATTTAAAATGGGTTTATTTTTAAAAAGAAAAACTGATTAAAAATCCAATTAATTAAAAACATTTATTCGTTCACCCAATTTGTATCCACCCTACCTTTTTTGTGGCCATATCTTTCTTTTTAGGGGAGGGATGAGGAGGAGAGACAGGGCAGGCTTCACATTGGAGGATTTCTTTCCTTTCCCAGAAATCGTTTAGTCACCTGTTGTTCCTCCTCACTGTTTTGCCTCCCTGAGAACGGCTGTTGCCAAGCTCCCCGGGTTGTCCGGCCTTTCTGAGATGGCGACTGTCACTACATGATCTCCATCCACCGCCCTGTGCAGTTATCTGTGCCATCACTAGGGTACCACGGTGGCACATCCAGAATTTCCATACACATGAGATGTTTTCCCTTGTCCCCTCACTGCCAGGTAACGTGTAAAGGCACAGTCCGTAAGGGACACCACAGGGAGAGAGTTAGTCACTAATCTTGGGTACCAGGTTGACAAGGGCGGTCGGATGTTGGCATCTTTGGATGAAGGTTTAATGCTATGTAACCCTCTTCGTGCTCCCTTGGCCAGGCTTGTCCCCGGTTTGAATTTTTTTCAGCAGATACTCAGAGGAGAGACTGAAAAAACCTACCAAGTGACCATCAGGCTCTGCAGCTCAGGACTAACCTCCAGAAGCCGCACTGACCCTGCCCATGGGAAACCCCAGGATGTGCGGCTTCTGAACGTTCATGTGGTCAGAGGGGTGCGGGGGGGTGTTAGTGTTTCCTTCCCTCCATTGCTGCCTGGTTGCTGCCCCGTTAGGATTCTCTACTTGGGCTGGCTTCCAGGAAGGGTGCATGTGTCAGGGGGGCTCCCCCAACCCCTCATGGACACCTGTGAGAGGCAGTGACAGGGATCCCTGGACAAGAGCTACTGTGCAGCTTTTACCCAGTCTCTTGAGGAAGCCCTTCAAGCTGCCAGACGGCTAAGGGGTCTCCTCCCTCCAGGGTAGGCCTAGGGTGACCAGATGTCCCGATTTTACAGGGACAGTTTCGCTATTGGAAGCTTTTTCTTATACAGCTGCCTATTGCCCCCCCACTCCATCCCGATTTTTCACACTTGCCATCTGGTCACCTCGGTAGGTGACAGGCCTCACTGCCTCTGAGCCTGAGCCCCTGGGCTCCAGCCCTGCTAGCCCACACCGAACACTGGCACTTCTGCCACAAAACTTTTGTCACAGGGATGTGGAAAACCCCTCCCCCCTGAGTGACGGAAGCTTTGCTGGCAGCAGTGCTGGCCTAGGCAAGGCCTTAGACTCCTGCCCAGGGACTTGTCCTTGCTCCAGCGACCCGGGCACCCGGCAGGAACTGGCAGTGACACAGGCAGCGTTTTCAGAGCAGGGCAGGGTTTGTTCGTCACCTGCACATGGCTCTGGAAGTCTCTAGGTTGGCAGACAGACAGACAGCGAGGTTAAAGCAGCGTCCGGCCTGGTCAAGCCAGAGCAAACCACTAGCAAGCCCCTGCTTAGTCAGTGGCGGCAGAGGGCAGCCAGCGTCCTCCAGGGGCTCGCACTTTATCCCCTTCTGATCATGGCTCAGGCCTTCGACCTCAGGCTGGTCTGGGCTCAGCTTCTCTGCTGAGAAGTGGGAGGAAAACCTCCTTAGGGCGGTGTTGGCCAGCTGTCAGTGCTGGGCTCAGTGAGGTTTTTTCATTCTCTCTTTGGCCCTTCGTTGCTCTGGGTTGGTTTCAACCAATTCCTTAATGATCCTGTTCGCTGCAGCCCAGACATTCAGGTAACACCCACGCCTTGTGCTGCCCTGCCCCCATAAGAAAACGTAACCATTTCCCCTCCACTGGGTAACAATGCAGGGTACAATATGGGCTGTGGGGGGAGGGGCTGCTGCACCTGGCGCGGAGCTTGGGGGCTAACTAACGTCAATATTACTGAAGCCCCATGGATCCCTGGAATCTTTGGTCCCCCCTCAAGGGGGTCCCACCCCCCAGGTGGGTAACCCCTGTTCTAGGGCAGCTCCAGCCCCAGGGCAGTCAGTGAGACGGTCCTCACAGCCCTGGCTGACGGGTCTTTCTCTTTCAGCCACTCATGGTAATGGCAGGAAACGTACCATTGCCCTCGCACTCGCCCTCACACTCGTGTTCTCAGCTCTCCTCGTCACTACTGTCCTGGCAGGTGAGTTCTCAGCCCTCCCCCTCCCAGTTGCATCTCTCCTGGCCTGTCCCGCCCCTGGGACAGAGGATTCCTGGGGATGTTCCTCCAAGACCCTCCTCCTGCCCCTCCCACCCCTGCACCTGGGCTCTGTGTCAGGACAATCTGACTCACGTTCGTTCCCCCAGCAGATCTCTGAGCACGTTGGGTCCCAGTGGCTATTGCCGTGTCCCAGGCACAGTCACTTGTGCCCATGCACAGTGACTGACGGGGCAAGGTGCAGGGCTGCAGTGAGCCGGGCCCTTTGCCTGCAGCGTGTCACCCTGAGGCACCAGCCTGGCCGTCCTGCCTCCCCGGGTCATGCCCCCGGCCGAGCTGGCAGGTGCTTTGCTGCAGTGACTGCACTGAGCCGTGGAACGCAGCACAGACACCTCCATCCCCGCAGTGCAGAAACCACCACAGAGCGACCTCAGCCGGGCAGGGCCCGTAGCGCTATTGGCTTCCCTGCCTGCCCAGACAGCGCGGCTAGTTCAGAGGGTGGCTGTTCATGGGAACGTGACCCCGGCTGTATCTGCCATAGCCTGGGGACGGGGGAGCTGTAAGACTGTCAGGGGCTGGGATTTAGCTGTTGGCCTGGGATCTGATCAGTGGCTCCCCAGGAGGGTTTAGGAGATGGGGTTGACTCCTGGTTTCTCTGCATTAGGTACCTTTGTCCTCCTCCTCTTACCCATTAATTATTATCCCCCTGCTGGCCCCCTGAGAATCGTCCCCTCCCTCTGCAGCTCCCTGCCCACCCCCTGCTGTAGCACTGAGCCGGGCCCAGCTCTTTGTGCTGGGCTCCAACTAGGGCAGGGGTGGCCGACCAGTGGCTCGCAAGCCACATGTGGCTCTTTGCTCCTACAAAAGCGGCTGCTGCTGAAATTGATGGATCAGTGCGAATGTTCGGCGGAGGGTAAGGTAAATGTGGCTCTTTGCGGTGTCTATAGCTATTTTTTGGCCTTTGTCTCTGACTGGTTGGCCACCCCTGAACCAGGGGCTGTTTGTCAGCTGCATCCCTACTGAATGTGACCCAAGAGAATGAGATCAGGGTCAGGTAACCCCCCTCTGGGGCTGGATTCCCAGTGTCCTCCCAGCTCCCTCACGCCCCCAGCACCTGCCAGAGCTTCGAGGACTCTCCGAAGCCTGGGGCACAGGGGCTGATTTCCCCGTGTTCTCCTCACGGCCGGGCTGCAGGTCCCGCTCTCACACCATGTTACTGTCTCCTTCTCAGTGCAGAGATGTGAGTGTCCATCAGATGATCTGGGCCCCCCTGCTGGCCCCGCGTGCCCGGACGGCTGGATCGGATACCGGGGGAAATGCTACTACTTCTCAGAGCGCGAAGGGGGCTGGGCCTTCAGCCAGAAGCACTGCTCTTCACTGCATGCCTCCCTGGCTGGGATTGACACTGGGCAGGACATGGTAAGAGACGCTAGTTGCAATGGACTGTTCCTTGGTCAGTGGCTGCTGCTGCAGTAGGAGCTGGGCTCTGCCCCTGTGGGGCGAGGAGCAGCTGTGACCCCCTCATGCTGGGAGGCCAGAGGCAATGTACTGCGGGGATCACCTCTCGACAGGGAGACTGTCCCCTCTGGGGCTGGGCTGGCTCGGGCGTCTCCTGGCTTGTTGGGCTGCAGGGGGTAGGTGGGGGTCTGAGAAGACAGCTGGACACAGCCAGTGCTGCTCCTGTATGGGGGAAAGGCAGCCCCTGGCTCCTCTCAGCCTGTCCCTTCCTGGCTGAGGATGGGGAAGGGGGAGGGCGTCTTTGCTCAGTCCTGGCCTCTCCCAGCATCCCCCTATGAGCTCATCTCTCCCCTTCCCCTGCGATGGTGAGAGGTGCTCAGCTGCTCTGTGAGGGGAGGCTTTGGCACAGAACGTGGCCTTTCTGGAGGCGGGGAGGAGGGAACAGCTTAGCCCCAGCAGCACCCAACAGCTGCCCCAGCCCAGAGGAAATGGGGGTGCTGGGAGCAGTTTGCAGTGGGAGGGTTAATACTGAGTTACCCAGAGCTGTGCCAGAGGGAGGAGAAAATCCCCAGCCACTGCCTGGAAACAGCCCTTCAGTGTAGGACTGGGATTCCCTGCCCAGAGCCTGGGGCAGCAGCAGGGTCCGGGCTCTGACCCCGCCTCCCCCTCTGCTGTTTGTAGGATTTCATGGTGCGCTACAAAGGGAAATATGACCATTGGATCGGCCTGCGGAGGGACCCGGGGCAGCCCTGGAAATGGGCCAACGGCACCGAATTCTACCACTCGTGAGTCTTTTTCTCCCTCTCTATAAATTCCCTGGCTGTGGGTCCCGCTGTCTGCAGCACTGCCGCACGTCGACCCAGCGCTGCAGTGCAGACCAGGGCTGCATTAGCTGTTACCACGCACAGATCTCGGCGTCGCTGTGGCTGGTTCTCTGAAAACATCCTCTCCATGTGCAGCGCAGGCAGAAACGCCACCAGGACGCTGGGAACCGCTAGGAAAGGGAGAGAGAATGTGACAAACTCCTCCTGGGCCTCTGTGTCCAGCACCTCCCTGCAGCTGCACGTCGGGGAACTGCTTCGTCCCGAAGCACTCTCCTCCCAGTATAGCTCGGGAAGGGTAATTCCGCCTCTCAAAGGTGCTGCTCCCTGCCGGCTCCCTGTCCGGTCCCTGGTTCTGCTAGGCTCTGGCCTCTTTGCCGGGGCTCTCACCCTCCAGCAAACGGCCAGTGGGAGTAGGGGGAGCCTGATCCCACCTCAACTCCGGACTCCAACCTAGGGACCCTGTAAGTAGCAGCCTCATGCTGCGGGCTTCAGGAGAGCTGCTAGCTTTTCTGGGTTACTTCCCTGTGCCCCTTGGCTTAAGTGTCCGCAACCTGCTCCAGCAGGGGCCCTTCCTGGCCTCCTCGTCTGGGGAGGCTCTTGGCCATGGCCAAGGTATGGCCATGCCCAAACCAGACATCCAGTTCTGTCTTCCCCTTCTGGCAGGGTCTTTTCCCTCAGGCCTGGGGAACGTCCTTTGCTCTCTTTGGGCAGTGTTCTCTCCCCCCTTGCACCGGCAGGTTCTCTCCTGTCTGCGTTCCGCTTCTCCCCTGTCCCCTCCTGACCTTAGACAGCGTCTGGCCCTGCTCAGACTCTCTGGGGGCTGCCTCACTGCCACAACTCCAGCCACCCCTTCTCTGCCCAGAGTGGAGGCTTTTAACAAGTCCTAGGCTGGGCCTTTATTGGCTCCCGGTGCATTAATTAACCTGGAGTAACCCCTGCTCAGCTACCAGGGACAAGGGACCTGCTGATCCTGAGGCTGAGATATATCGGCCACCTAGCACTGTCCGGAAACCATCTGGTCTGACCCTGTCACAACGAGACAGAAAATATCATAAGTCTCTTTATAACCCCAGGGTACAGCCACACCTCGAATACTGTGTGCAGTTCTGGTTGCCCCACCTCAAAAGAGATACATTAGAACAGGGAAAGGTACAGAGAAGGGCAATAAAAAGGATTAGGGGAATGGAACAGCAGAGATTAACAAGACAGGCCCTTTTCAGCTTGGACAGGAGATGGCTAAGGGGGGCTATGATCGAGGACTATTAAATTACGACTGGTCTGGAGAAGGTGAAGAGGGAAGTGCTATTTACCCCTTCACACAACACAAGAACTAGGGTCACCCAGTGACATGAACAGGCAGCAGGTTAAAACAAACAAAAGGACGTATTTCTTCACACAGCACAGTCAGCCTGTGGGACTTGTTGCGGGGCATGTTGTGACGGCCAAAGTATAACTGGATCAAACAAGAATTAGCTCAGTTCATGGAGGACAGGTCTGCCAGCTCCTATTAGCCCAGTGTGCAGAGACACAACGCCATGCTCTGGGTGTCCCTAAACCTCTGACTGCCAGAAGCTGGGACTGGACGACAGGGGAGGGGTCACTCGATAATTTCCCCGTTCTGTTCTGTTCATTCCCTCTGAAGCATGTAGCACTGGCCGGTGTCTGCAGACAGGACATCGCTGGGCTGGATGGAGCATTGCTCTGACCCACTGTGGCTGTTCTGGTATGTTACAGCTGAACGGCATTTTATAAAAAGCCCTTTGTGGTGGAGAGAAGCTGGGAAATGGGCCCAGCGGAGTCTAAGGAAGCTGGTCAGTGGATGACCTGTTGTTTGATCCCAGTCCAATACTGTCACGTCTTCCAGCCAGAATACCCCGATGTAGGCAGCAGCCTGGCTTTGTGATTGCGTCACGGGGCGTCTGTTAGCCAGGCTGCTTGGGGGGAGGGTCTGTCTGCACTGTGCCTGGTACCGTGCCCCCAGCCCGGGTAGACAGGCACAGCTAGCAGTGTGGTGGTGTGCACAGGTGCCAGCTTGGGCAGCCAATCCTGCCCAGGCCCCAGGGTCAAAGAGCGGGTGGCTAGCGCCAGCCCCACCTGTGCCACAACAACCACACGGCTACGTATGCCACTCAGCCACGCCGAGCTAGCAGGAGCCTGTCTACACTGCAGACATCGTGTTAATGTGCTGAGCACTCAGCGCACGTCTACACTGCAAAACCACCCACGGCAGCGAGCCTCAGAGCTGGGCTACAGACTGGAGTTGTGCTACGGTGCTGAAATAGCTGTGTGGGCTTTTGGGCTTTGAAACCCATCGCAGCGACGCCTGCCTGAGTCTGCCGAAAGCCTGAGACAGTAGCACTGGGAGGGGGGAACTGCTCCATGTATCTCAGTGGGGTGTTAACTCTCAAATCTGCTGCCCCGTGGGGGCCCAGCCCAGCAGAAGGTTCTGCATCGTTGCCCATCAGAGCTCTGCTGGGGTTATGTTGGTGTCGTGTTTTCCCCTCCTCCCTACTCATAGCCATCTGCTCAGGTGGGTGGGGCCTGCTTTCTCCCTCTCTGGGACAGATCCCAGCCCACCTGGAGCCAGAGGCTGGTGATCTGGGGGAGGGAAGATGGGCCTTCTCCCAATGCAGCATGTGGTTGTTGTGTAGCCAGGATGGGACTGGGGGCAGGAGGGTGCAGAATTTGCCTGTGGCCCTGCATTGCCTGGATCCCGCCCTGTTCCCAGGTCTGATGCGCTGGCCTCCAGCTCTCAGGGAAGCGCTGCGTGAATAGCTGGGGTCACACAATGATCGCTGGGATTGTGCTGCAGTCTCTGTGCTGCTGGAATTTCACTTCAGCCCTGCCCCACCCAGTCTGTCCTGACAGCTGATGTCAGCTGCCCAGCGTGTCCTGCACCCAGCTCTTCTGTGCGGCATTACTGCTGCTCCTCACCTAGCTGACACTCAACCGGCACCTCCCCCCTGGGTGTTTTGGGTGGGTTGGGCCTGCAGGGCCCCTCCAAACCCAGCTGGGTGTGTGGGGGCAGGACCTGGGGTTAAAATCTCCACCCAGCATAAAAGCTCCATGGAGGCCAGTTGATCTTAGAACCACTCTTGGCCCCACTGCCCCCTTTCTAATTACCCCCTTTTGTGGGGGGGGGCTGGGCTGGGGCCTGTTGCTGCTGCAGGAAGGGGAATCCTGAGGGGCTGTGAATGCAGCAGCTCCCTGCACTGCGGAAATGTCTCCTCCTGTCCATGAATGACGGGAAACGCCCAACTCCCACCTGCTACCAGCTCTGTGGCTTCTGTCTTGCAGGTTCCCAATAGGAGAAGGAGGCGGTGACTGCGTGTATCTGAACGATCAGGGTAGTGTCAGCACCTCACTGTGCACCAGTGAGAGATACTGGATCTGCACCAAACCCGATGTGTTCACAAAAGCAAAGGAGCCAGCTGTGGATGGTAGCTCGTAACAAGAGTATTGTAGGACTAGTGCTGGAAACACCTGCCAGTGATCTCTCTTCAACATCCCGTCTGATCCATTGCAGAAGAGCAGGGAATGGGCTGAGCATCCCTGGGCAGAACACGGTCGGTTTGGGTGAAAACTAGAAAAGCCGTTTGCACATTTTGCACACCCACCTCTGCTACCTCTTTCGTCTGCCAGTAAAACTGCTCAAATCAGCCTTTCCAGCCCAGCCTCAGCTGGAGCAGGGACTCGTCATGAGGCCAGCCTCAGTTTTCACTGTCCTAAAATCATCCCAGAAACGCTTTTTACTTCAGAAAACTGTTGGTGAATCCAGCATCGTTTGTTTTAGTGCTAGAAAGTGCCTGATCTTTATTTATTGCCTCTGCTCCTACTCACTTAAAAGCCTACCTTCTTTTGTTTTGTTCTTGTTTAATCCATTCCCGAGGCATTACATTAAGTTGTCTGGGTAACTCCACTAATGGTGCAAGTTGTTCCACTTCCTGGACACTAGAATACAAATAAAGGAAGGTCATATTAATACCACCCTATACCAAAAACCAACTGACCGCAGTACATACCTTCATGCCTCCAGCTTCCACTCTGGACACGTTACACAATCCATTGTCTACAGCCAAGCCCTAAGACGGGTGGCCAACCCGTGGCTCGCGAGCCATATGTGGCTCTTTGCTCAGACTTATGCGGCTCTGCACATTGTATGGGATGCCAAAAAGTCTTTACTTTCAAATGTGAAATTGACAAGCTGCCACCGAAATTGACGGATCAGCGCAAATTTTCAGTGGAGGGTAAGGTAAATGTGGCTCTTTGAGGTATCTATAGCTATTTTTTGGCTCTTTGTCTTTGACCGGTTGACCACCTCTGCCCTAAGATACACCTGGATTTGCTCCGATCCCTCAGACAGAGACAAACACCTACATGATCTCTATAAACATTCTTAAAACTGCAATTAGGCAAGTGCTAGAGCAAAACCGTCAGGCACAGCATCAGGGTTCTGATCATTCCAAGTGCAATCAACAGATTGCTGCCCTTAAGGAGGAATTAAAAGCCTCTAGAGGAATCATTTCAGCAGTCCATCCTGAAATAATTCAAGGCTCCTTTAACAAAGATGCAGAACTATACCCACTCCCGTACAACCCAGATCCTCCGGCCACTATGCGTCTGATAAACACAGATCACAATTCCCCGCCGCTGCCAACGTGCCCTGCGTTAATATCCAATAATGTACCTATGGCACCTGTCACTGCCCATACCACGCAAATTCTAAATGCCCAAAATGAAATTACTGGCACCCATACACGGGTAGAGAATACTCCAATGACACCTGCACAAGCAGCTGCACTTGCTAAAACTCTCGGACCCTTAAATAGCTCCACTGTTTTGGACTGGATTACAGCAGTCCATAATATGCCCACTTTTCATTACCAATTTGACCTGCCAGCTTTATTTAGGGAAACCATGCCTCCTTCTAACTATGCTGGACTCCCTAATGACCTTAAACGTGGAGCTATCACCACTCACATGGATGCTTTAAAGCGACTCATCCAGTATCTCTGCCCAGGAGATAATATGTTGGGCTTATTTTACTCCGAAAAACAAAATCTTGGAGAGCCTCCAGAGTTTTTCATTGAAAAAAAAAACTTTTAGGTCGCCTGTCAGGAATTATTCCTACCCCAGCTCAGGGACAACAGTTTAACTACGATACCCCTGATTTTAAAACAGCAGTGTTACAGGCTTTAAATCATGAAATGCGGCTAGTGGCAGTTAACTTTCCAGCCCAAATCACCCTAGCCGAAATAAAGACACGACTTTGTGATGCGTATAATGCAACCTCTGCAATGGCTCTTAGTCAAAAGCCTAAAGGGAAGGTTGCTGCCTATCACGATGGCCGTGGGCGAGGATATCCCCGCACAGCTGACCGAGACGGAGCAAGAATTAACATTCTTGACCCTGTCAGAACAGAGGTATGGCGACAGCTAGTCCAATATGAACCCCGAGACGCCATCCATGGGTTACCCACGCATGAACTCCGCCGCCTGGCTGGACACCAAGAACGAGAGCGCAGCCTACAGGGCAGTTCTGATGGTACCCAACCAAATGCTCCTACCCATACTGAGTATTAGGCCAGCCTGGTTTCCCTGGTCTGTCTTTCAAATATCCTTGCACCCATAACATACGATCAGTGGGGACAGCGTGAGGTACAGGTCTTTTGGAAAGACCCAAGCTCTCTAGGGAAATTGAGGCAACAACAGATGTTATTGGATTCGGGTGCATCTCTCTCCATTTTAAGCTATGAGGGACTCCAAACTTCCCGACTTCAAAGCCCCCCAGTCATAACTCTCGAGGGATTTAATGGCCAGGCAACCGCTGCTCACATTTCCCACCCTCTGCAATTTTGGGTCGGAGAGCCGACCCCTACGGCTGTAAACAGAGCCGAGTTTGCCCTAACCCCATTAGGAGGAACAGGGATTCTAGGGACAAATGTATTAAGAGACCTTTGTGCCATTGTAGACTTCTCCTATTCAACCTTATATGTGCGGCCTGGATACACCATTAAAGAACAAGAACCAGAAACTGTTTTTATCCATGCAGTACATCGCTGCTCAGCCCTTAAAGCTCCTGAAATTTTAAAACAACCTGAATGGCCCGCTGATGTCCATGATATGGCCAACACTGTCCAAGGGGTCTGGGCTCAATCAAAATTAGCTTGTGGGAAAATTAATGCCCTAGAAAAAGTAACAGGATTGGACCCCCCACCTCAGCGGCAGTACTGCTTCCCAGTGGCAGCTGAGCCCAGCATAGAAGAGACTGTCAATAGTTTGCTTAAGCAAGGAGTTCTAGTAGAAAAAGCCAGTCCTAATAACAGCCCTATCTGGCCAGTTCAAAAGGCAGATGGGAAAACCTGGCGCTTGACTGTTGATTTCCGAGCTCTTAATAAATCCACCCCTAATCGAGCACCGGTGGTAGCCAAATACCCAGAGGTTCTGGCTTCCATAGCTGGTGGTGCAAAATGGTTTTCTGTTTTAGACTTATCCAATGCATTTTTCGCAATTCCCTTAGATCCTGACTCCTGGTATAAATTTGCCTTCACCTTCAAAGAAAGACAATTTAATTTTACTCGGGTTCCACAGGGTTTTAAAAATTCTCCTGCCATGCCCATGTCATCAAAATGTGGGACCACCTTCCTCCTGAGGATCAGCCTCACGTTATTTCCTATGTTGATGACATACGAGTCACAGCATACTCACGTTCTGAGTGTTTAAACAGAACTCAGAAGATGTTGCAAATTATTCATGACACTGGTTTCAAAGTAAACCCTGAAAAGGCACAGTTAGTTCTCCAGCAGGTCCAGTATCTTGGCGTTTGTTTAGGTCAGGATGGTAGGAGCCCAGACCGTCAACGCATTGAGCTAATTAATAAACTCCCAGCTCCGACTGATGTCACCACCCTCCGTTCATTTCTGGGACTCACAGGTTTTTCCCGAGACTTCATTGAAAGCTATGCAGAATTGGCCTCTCCCCTATATCATTTGCTTAAAAACAGGGAGGAATGGAAGTGGGGTCCAGAGCAGCAGTCGGCCTTTAACGCACTACGACAAGCCTTAACTCAGGCCCCAGCACTGGCATATCCACGGCCAGAGTTACCTTTCGAGGTGCGACTTGCTGTCACTGACCACAGCTTAGGTGCAGTACTCCTGCAAGATCACGGCACAAAACCCCGACCAGTGGCTTATGCCTCCCGAGTGCTGACAAATACAGAAAAATCTTACACCCTTTGTGAAAAGGAAGTGCTCGCTCTAGTATGGGCACTACAGCATTGGGAGAATCTCGTAGGATCCAGCCCAATAGTGCTGCGTACCAGTCATACACCCATCAAATTTGTTCTGTCTGGAAAGGTTAATGAGGGTCGCATTTCCAATCCATGCTTAGCACACTGGATGCTAACGCTGGTAAATAAAAACATTACTGCTGAAAAAATCCCTCACCCTTGCCTTGTTCCTTTTGCCCTTACGGCACAACCCATAGAAAGAGGGGATAATGAGGGGGACAAAGAGCGATAAAACTGCAGGCAACCGCGAATGCCCTATGCCCTTGATAACAGTGGAGAAATTGACTCCCTTCGTCAATTGCATGTATCGGCCAGACCAGGTGCCAGAGCATTTCTGGGTTTGGTTCGTAGATGGATCTTGCTTTTATGATAAGGGCCAGCCATACACAGGATTTGGAGCCATACACCCTAAAACAAATCAAAAGATACAGGGCAAATGTGAATCCCACTCAGCTCAGGCTGCAGAAGTAGTGGCTGTGGCGGCTGCATTAGAGCACACTGAACAATCACAGGATGTGGTTATATTTTCAGACTCAGATTGGGTTATAAGGGCATTGCTAGACTGGATCCCTTTATGGGAGACACGAGGCTGGAAAACTTCAGATGGTAAACCAGTTGTGCACGCAAGGAAATTACATTATGTTTGGAAGCTGGCAGAGCAGAGAACCGGGCGTACAGAACTTGGAAAGGTAAAAGGGCACCAGAAAGACCAAAGTTTCAGTGCCCGATATAATGCACAAGCAGATGAATTGGCAAAGGTGGGAGCCAAGACGGGCTCAATATGGACTCTCCCAAGTGACTGTCCATCTGTGGCTGCTATTCGCAACCAGAAGGTAAAGGCTCCTGACTTAAAAACATTGCAGGACGCTGATACCCAAATTCAAAAATTGGCAAAGCAAGGCAAGCACAGAAATTGGGAAATTTGGAGGGATACTACGGGCCTGGTATTAGCTAAAAAGGAAAAAGAGAATAATGCTGTGTGGGTAGTTCCTCAGGGAGTACGGAAAGAAATGATTGAACTAGCTCATCGGGATGGGCACTTCGGAGTCGAAAAGACGCTCAAATGATTAGAGGCAGCAGGATGGTAGTCCAGCATAAGAGAAGATGTGGAGCATTTTATCTATAACTGTTTACCATGCGTTGCAAACAACCCAGACACACAGTTGACAAAAGGGCCCCTAGGACACCAGCCTATTAAAGGACCTTGGCTTAGATTGCAAATTGATTACATAGAATTGCCTCGCAGTAGAAAAGGATTCAAATACTGCCTTGTGATTGTGGATGCTTTCACTAAATGGGTTGAGGCAATCCCCACTTGGAAAAATGATGCCTTGACTACTGTCAAGGTATTAATAAATGAAATATTTTCCCGATTCGGCTTACCTGATGAAATTGACTCTGACCAGGGTTCCCACTTTACTGGTAAATGTGTTCAAATTCTATGTGAAACCCTGAAGATCAAGCAGCGATTTCATATTGCACACCACCCACAGTCCTCAGGACAGGTAGAAAGAACTAACCGGACACTAAAATTAGCACTGAAAAAGGTGTCCGAGCAGCAAGGAAAAGACTGGGATGAAAAACTCCCTCTCATATTAATGGCTGTGCGAGGCTCTGTAGCTGCTCATGGTTTCTCCCCGCATGAAGCCTTCACCGGTCGAAAAATGAAAATGCCTGAACAGTGGTGGTTGGGAGACACGATCCCGGACTCACTGCAGCCACACGTCTTAAATGACACGTGGATCAGGGATCTGTTACAAACAATTTCTGCAACTCACAAGCAGATTGCAGTGGCTTTAAAGCAGAATCAACAAAAAATGGACAAGCAATTAGGCCCACTAATGAGACCTAAAGAGTGGAGTGTTGGGGATAGAGTCATGTACCGGTCCCCAGATACGGTCATCTTCGCTCCCATCTGGAAAGGTCCGGTGTATATCATCAACAAAGCCAGCCCCACTGTGTACCAAGTGGAAATTTGAACTGCAAAAAAGAAAATTCAGAAGTGGTTCCACTCCTCACAGCTAAAGGAATGGAAAGACAGTTAAAATTGTTTTCTTTATTTTGTTTACTAATCGGGTCTGTTAGGCCCCTGCTGTATGTTGTGTTTTTCAGGTGCTGCCAAGATGTTGTGTTTCATTGTTATCGTGTTGCTGGCGACACATATATCCACCATACAGAGAATAACCAGAAGGGACAATGCAGAGGAGCAGTTTTTAGCCAGGGTCTACCCTTCAATTGCCAAGAATGTCAGTGCTGTGCTGTACTTCCACCACCCAAATATAAAGTCTTGCCATCCTTGAATATCAGCCACAGCAAGTCTTGATAGCTAGCCCACTAGTGCCCCTGGGCATTACCGTTAATCAAACTGTCCTCATGCCTATTATAGCTTCCCAATGGGCAGTTAAAATACAAGATTGCTGGAAAAGAAAAAAAAAATGTAACCAACATGCGTATGTGTGTCCTGGTTATGTTTTGTATTATAAAGATGTATGCGTAAGTAATGATCAAACAGAATGTTAATACTCTATGTATAAGGAGTATTCAAATCAAAGTGTTATCATTTACATTGGGGAAGGGAGTGTGTGTCGTTGAACTACATGTAACGTATTAATAATCAATTCACAAAATGTTGTTTTAAATGAAAGTTCTAACTGTTTTTGTAATGTTGTAGACATTTTAGGATGTGATTTTAACTGTAATAGACAAATGCTTGACCGACAATCTTTCACTTGGGGATCTCATTTTTTTTTTTAATAAGACTGATTTAAATGATGTCCAATTAGGAATGTCTTCAGATGAGCTGCAGAAACTAATTCACCACCCAGATTTATACAAAAAGGTTCAAGAAGTTCAAACTTCAGCAAACCGCCCTGTTATTACTGTGCAACGCGTGAGCAAATCCATTATCTATTTATTAGACGAAAAAAAGAAAACCAAAACAAAAAAACAAAAACCACAGCAGCGCATGTGGAAAACCCTTTTCGGATGGCCTCCAACTGCCACTAGCATTCTAAATTTGGCTTTACACCCCATTGTGGTGGTTTTGAGGATTGGCGTATTGTTCACGATAATACAATGTATTCTCATATGTAGGACCCGATAGCTGTTCTTACGGATCGAGTCCTGTGCCAGTGAAGAAGAGCTACGTGCTCTCTTAACTCTTTATAAATGCAGGCACCCAAGCATGTCCAGTGAGAAGATGTAACCTCAGAGGTAGTGGCTCTACCTGCCTTGATGGTAATGCTGGAATGTCTAGATGATGCCACATAAATGCCTTATGGGCATCAAGCCGGGGACTGTAGACCATGAAATTTCAGCTAAGATGGGCCTACTTATAAAATTAAACTACCAAATTAATAAGTGCATATTGCAGAATATGTGAAATGGTGACTGGAGTCCCTTTTGAAAAGAGGTGATTGTTTCTCATTGCAACACACCCATGCTGTCTTCTTATTCTCAAAGTATGTCTGGTATTTCATTAAGATAACTGTTTATTAATTGCCTCTCTTGTCTGGACCATTTTCCCTAATGAATTTATCCTCTCGGAGTAACTCATCTATGCAGTAAACAGAAATGTGTTAAATGCAGGGTGTGCTAGACCGCCACGGTGCCAGACCTCTCAAAATACCTTGTGATCAAAGCTAATGGCTGGATGCCACCCAGGTATTGCTCAATTTAATCACAACAACCCCAATACCCCTTTGTTTGAAGGGTGGAACACTGAAGCTAAAGAACAAATCTAGGTGGCTAGCACCTTTTCACTAATTAAAGCACATGGGTCTCTCCCTCTTGTATTGTTTTCTGGAATTTCTGTGTTTACTCATGTAAATTAGCAAAATGCTTTGAAAAACATTGGATTGAAGAATATAAAAGAGAAGCAATGAAATAAGCAAGCAGGCAAGCTTCAAGAGAAGAAGAATCACTCTTGACAAGAAACAGAAGAACTACCATCTTGCCCAGCCGCCTTCTGAGACCACGGATCCAGGCTCTCAGGGGAAGCTGCTAAGAAACCATCACCGCCTCTTGCCTGCATTGGTGAGGCTAATTGCTTTTGCAGCTAAAACATACTGGACTTTTGGTTTGCGGGCTCATTTTATATGTTTATAAGTATAGTAATTAAAGCCTTTCTGTCATTATCGAATGAGAGTCGTGTCAATTCCTGAGCACACTAATAGCAGATCCCAGTCTGTGAGTTAACACAGACCCAACAAAGAAAACAACAGAACACCACTGGCCATCACCTACAGCTCCAGTTAAAATCTCTCCAACACATCATTAAGGATCTACAACCTATCCTAGCAGATAAGTAGTTTTTAGTATGTATTGCCATAAAACTGATGTAAATAGACTTGTTTGTGTAAGGCTATAAAAGCTTTTAGAAATGTATGTTTAAGGTCGCCCCTAGCATATAGGGATCACCTTCTTTACATAAAGAATAAACTCTTGACCTTGCTAAACTGCTGTCTGGCTTATTTGGACCATCCGCTGGGCAATGGACGTGTAAGTAAGGACCTCTGAGTGTGGGTGGGTTAGAACATAGTTTCTCAACCTGTGGTACGTGTACCCCCAGGTGTATGTGAGACACAAGCAGGGGGTACCCGGGAAAAACACAGTGAAAGGGAGCCTGGTGGCAGCCTTCTGCGTCTCCTGAGCTGGGCTCGCAGCTGAGTGGCAGCCACCCGGACAGCCTCCAGCGCCCCAGCTTGAAGACAGGCAACAGCCCCCTGCCCACATCCTGGGTCCCAGCCAGCGCGGAAGCTTCCTCTGCCCCAGCTCGGATTGGGTGGCAGTCGCCCACCTCCCGGGCTGGCAGCCAGGTGGCAGCTGCCGGAACTTGCCCAGGTGGCAGCCCCCATCCCTGGCTCACAGCCCAGTGCCCAGAGAACTTGTCTAGCATTGCTGTAGCTGAGCTGTGAAATTGACAACTATGACAGCCCCAGATTTCGCCAGTTACCCTCTTTTCCTGTCTCTCTCTCACCCCTTCCTCCTCTCGAATCTATGGCATAACATTTGGTGCAGCGCTTTATGTTCCCCAGCACTGGCATGCTGCTCAAAGCCTCCTAGATTCGGCCAACATCACCTCTAGCCCAGGTACACACTTGAGCTCTGCACCCCTGGTGTAAAGGTGGTAACGCTACCCACACTGGATCTGGCAGTGTGCTTGTCTCATGAAAGTCAGGTCACAGCCTGACTGGCTGTAAAATGCTGCAAGGGTTTAGGGGGAGCAGTGCTTGCTTAGACGTGAGACAATCCTCAATTAAATCAAAGCTCCGGAATACGTGTTGATTTTATTTTATATGTAAGCCTTTGTTTCCGGTGTTTCTAATGACTACTGCTTGGATCTCTGTACTTTTCTTTAATCAGCTTTGACGTGCTTTCACTCTGAACCAATCCAAGGCCTGGGAGTTCAGCGGAGCCGTACTCTGAGGTGGAACACACAAAGCTGGAGAGTCCTGCGCTGTTGGAAGCGGCAGATGGGTGAATAGCGTGAGTGTCCCATTGCCCAGTGGCTGGACACACCTGGGGGATGCTCAGCAGGTCTGAGTGGTGGGGTGGGCCTATCGCCGATCTGCAGTGACAGCTGGGCCTGCGTGGCCTAGAGGGGAGTGTGTGCGTCCCCGGTGGAGTGGGGAGCTGACCCAGGGCCGGCACAGAAGTGGCTCCATGCTAAGGGCAGGTGGTAACAAGGTGCCTCGCAGCCCAGGATGCCCCCGGAAAGCACAGCATAGCAACGTACTGCAGGTTAGGGGACCTGTAAATTACAACCCACTGCCCCAGCCCAGTGAGAAGGAACCAGGGGAGGAAATGTGAGCTGAAGGGGTAGCTGAGTCCGGGAGCTCCTGGGGTTACGCTCTCCCCTGGCTGGAGCTCTGCTTAAAGCCGCGCTCTTGCCCCATGAGACGAAAGGCCGGTACTTTGCATTACAGAGACACGAATACGGCTCCTTTGTCCCACGGTTTATATCATGGCAGCTTCTTTCTGGCAGATCCATTTAAGCTGAGAGCCACATATGTCAGACTGAATCTGGGTGCCTTTTAGCCGCCCGCAGCTGTTCCCTTCAGCAGGGCCAGAGACTGAGAAGCTGCAGACGTAAAGAGAAAGTTGCTGTCATTGTGCTTCCCTTCCCTTGTCAAAGCCCCAGAGATGATATTTTTCTTGAGCTTCCTTCTCTAAGGGGAAGCTTGGCTCTGGTGTTGTCCTTCATCTCTGTAACGTTCCTGCGGAGCTTCAGCTGAGACCACGTCCCAGCCTGTGAGATGAGCTGGGGGGGTCTCTGGCAAGGAACCAACAAGGCTGAATCTCATGGGGCTGGTGACCTGCTACTGGCTGGTTGGAAGCAGCCACCTTGAGCTCCCGCCTCAGCTTTCCTTAAAAACCAAGCCTGAGTCTCCTGGGTGAGAGGAAACCTGCACCTGTGACCGGCGTACCGGACGCCTGCAGGGAGCCTGGGGGCTTCTCCAGGTGCACAGTGAGGGCTGGATTCACCGAGGGACTGAAGAACCGAACGGACACTTTCGGCACCTGCCTCCCAGACTCACGTCCCCCTGGGATTTACAAAACCCAGCTCAGCCACCACCAAACCCTGGAGGTGCCTAATCTGCTCAGTGCCTACGTTTGCAGAGTCAAGGTTTGCTACGTGCCTCTCCCCATCTGCGCTGCTGCCTCCCTCGGCTGCCAGCTGCCTACACCCCAGTGTGCTGCAGGAGCCAGCGGCAGACAGGCCTTCCACTGCTGGGGGGCCTGATCCGGCAGGCATGCGCAAAGGGCACTAACCGGATTGGGCCCCCCAGGCCAGCGCACACCAAACGGCCGGGAAGAGCAAGCGCTCCCTGGTCCCCTGATCACTGGGCTCTAAGTTACTTGCCTGGAGAGTGGGAGACCCCAGTTCAATGCCCCCTTGTGCCTGCAGCGAAGGGATTTGCACAGGGGTCTCCCACCCCCTGGAGCAGCAGTCGCTACCTCTGAGCTATGGCATAGTCTGAGCTGGGAGGGGGGGTCCCTCAGTCTCTGCTGTTGATGCTGTTTCACTGGGCTACGTAACTTAAGTGATTGGAGCAGAGGGACTAAATGTCACTTCGGTGCATGTTACAGAGAGAAAATGTTTACGCCTCCTCAATGCCGGCTTCTTGGAGCAGCTAGTCCTGGCACTGCACAGGGAGAGGGGATTCTTGCTTTAGTCCTCAGTGGAGCACAGGGGTGAATAGAGCTGAAGGGCCTGGTAATAGCAACCACCGTGTAAATTACATTTAGCGTCCTGGTGGGGCGGCGGGAGAGAAATACCAACCAAGCCCAGAACAGTAACATTTAACTGCGAACAGGGGAACCACATGAGCAGGAGGACGCTTGTTGGATGGGAGTTAAACAGCTGTGACAAGGATGAAATGCCTCCTGTGCAGTATGGAGCCTATTTAAAAACACCGTGAGAGAAGCTCAGACTAAGACTGGCTACGTTTACAGTGCTGCACTGAAGACTACCTACGCCCACAGGACAGCTTCTCCCCTCGGTGTAGGTGCAGGGGCGGCTACACCAAGGCCTTTGCTGGCGCAGCAGAAATACCTTTAACCAACGGAGCTAGGCTGGTAAAACTTTCCATTGTAGGCCAGGCCTTAGTTCAACGTTGTACATTGAACATTCAGCAAATTACACAGTGGAGCTTTCCCCAAATACCTGTCCAACAGTACGCGTCAGGCAGCACTCACCGGGCTGGGTCTAATGGGGACCCGTCCACCCAGGTCCACGTCCCCCGCGGGGGTGTCACGTTAAGTCCAATCCAGACGTAGCTTTCTCCTCGTATCACATCCTGTATGAAATCCTGGGAAGTGCAAAGCCGAGGGGTGGGGTGAATGTGCTGTAACAGGCTAGAATTCCCTGAGTGCTCCCGTTCGATACCTGCTCTTGGCTACAGTGGCTCTGCCCGTGATGCCAGGCAGAGAACCCATCCGCACCTGAGCGAATTCACCCTCTCCCCTGGGCGGGCAGAGTCCCGGGGCAGGGGCAGGAAATGTGGCTCTCTCTGTGCAGTCATGGTAACACCAGTACCAGGCCTGGGGGGTCACAGGCTGAGCTGGCCCTTTAAGGGGGTCCTGGGTTCAGTCTCACCTTTGACTAGGCGCCCCTAGACAGAGGTAAAGGCCGGGTGGAGCTACAAGGGCAGCCCTTAGGGGTGCAAAGGCTGCAGGAGCCAGCTGGGAAGGGACGTCAGGGCTGGGAAGTCTGTGGTGTTCTTTCTCTGAACTCTGTGTTCATAAGCCAGACTCCGAGAAGGGGAGAAAACACCCCAGTGGGCGTTTCATTAACTGGGGACAAGGAGAAATGAGGCGGGGGGGTCGAGTCAGGCTGGATATAAACCCGCTGCACTGGGACTGTGCTCAGTGACTCCTGTCTCTCTCCAGCTGGAGGTTTATGATCCTGTATTTTGTTACCATCTCCTTCTGGGTCTGGATCACCAGCATGCGAGAGCTCTTCTGCGAGCAGTCGTCACGACTCCGAGTCCAGGCTTTACGCTCTTTAGACAGCCAGTAGCACTTGTCCCCATGCAGCTGCCAGTCCCTGGGGCAGAGTTTGCACCCGGAGCCCTCTGCCGAGAGAGATGTGAACAGAGGTGTCGTTAGTGCTGAAAACTCAAACTCCGGCTGGCTGAAAACTCCTGTTCAAAGCTGATTTGTAATGGAAAATGCCATGGTGACCACAATGAAAGTTTTAGTTTGGCTGAAATTTTTCATTTTTTGATGGGGAGAGGGGACTCAAAATGGAAACACTGATTTTTTTGGCAGGTGGGAGTATTTCATTCATTTTTGGAGGGGAAATAAACACTCTTAAACCTCACCCCCACCCCCATTAGAAAAGAGAGGAAGGACTGTCACTTTTCTACTTCGTTCAAAGGACATCAAACTTGTATTTCTTTTCATATTTTTCATGAACTAGGTTTGCAGGATATCAGCTCTAGTCCGAGATATTGCTTACGTTTTCTCCTACAGGCATGGAAAGAGCCTTCAGTGCTCAATGTACCAACGAGGGCTGTTCTCAGGGGTCAGTACTCAAACAGCAGGTCCGGACCGTGGGGCGCCGGCAGAGCTGGGAGGCCAAAGATGTGTTGCTCTCTCACTAAAGATCTGTTCCAACTCACTCACAACTTCTGGGCTCAGTGCAGGAATCACTGGCTGGGCCCGTCTGGTTTGATGCAGTAAAATGTAATTCCTGGGGTTTGACCGTGTCAGATCATAAAAGCTGAGCAGAGACAGGCCCAGCCTGTGCCCCGACGGGAGACCTCGAGGGAAACTCAGCGTTGAAACAAATAATACGGGTGACGGAGTGAGGCAGAGGGACACCCCCTATTAAGGCAGAACTGAACCCAGTGCCCAGCCTGGCAGTAGGGGGCGCTGTGCCACTGCTGGTGCCATGGTTCTGCTGAGAACTAAAAGCAAGGCCCACCTGGGGCACTAAGAACATAAGAGCGTCCATGTGGGCTCTGCCCACTGTCCAGACGGCTCAGTGTCCTGTCTCTGACAGTGCCCGTACCAGAGCTGCAGGGGAGTGCACAGAGCAGGGTAATTATGGAGTGATCCACCCATCTTTCACTCCCAGCTGCAGGTAGTCGGAGGGTCAGCATGGCACCAGTCACAGGGTTGTATCCCTGACTGGCTTGGCTAATAGTAATTGGTGGATCTAGTGTTCATGAATTTATTTATTTATAGCCCAGTTACCCAGTTCTTTGGCCATCACAACATCCCCTGGCAATGAGTTCCACAGGTTAGTTGTGTCTCATGTGAAAAAGTACTTCCCCTCGTTGTATTAACCTGCTGCCCATTAATGTCATTGGGTGACCCCTGTTTTCTGTATTGTGGGAAGGGTAAATAACACGGCTCTAGTCACTTTTTCCACCCTATTCATGTCCTCTCATCTTTGTTTCCCAGGTCTATTATATCCTTTGGGAGATGGGGTGACCAGAACTATATAGCGTATTCAAGGTATGGGCACTCCCTGGATTTATATAGAGGCAAGATAATATTTTATATCTTATTTTCTATCCCTTTCCTAACCTACTGTTAGCCTTTTTGCCCATTGTTACATATTGAGTGGAAGCTTTCTAGAAGTGACCTCAAGATCACCCACTTGTGAGAACTCCCTCAGCAACTCCTCACAGGCAGCTTTCGCCTTAACTGTCTTGAATAATGTTGTATATTCTGCAAACTTTGCCACTTCACTGTTCACCCCCTTTTTCCAAATCATGAATGAATATGTTCAACAGCGCTGGCCCCAGTACAGGTCCTTGCCGGATGCTGCTATTTACCGCTCTCACCTGTGAAAACTGACCATTTATTCCTACCCTTTGTTTTCTATCTTTCAACCAGTTACTGATCCCTCTTATCCCAGGGCTACTTAATTACCTTAAGAGCCTTTGGTGAGGGACCCTGTCAAAGGCTTTCAGAAAATCCAAGCACACAATATTGACTGGATCTCCCTCATCCACCTGCTTGGTGACTCCCATGAAGAATTCCCTTGACAAAAGCCATGTTGACACTTCCCCAACAAATCATGTTTATCTACGTGTCTGTTACTTCTATTCTTCACTGTCGTTTCTACCAATTTGCCCAGTACTGAAGTCAGGCTCACCAGGCTGTAATTGCAAGGATCACACTGGAGCCCTTTTTAAAAACTGGCGTTACATTAGCTATCTTCCAGTCACCTGGCTCTTCTTGGATACTGGATGGGGTCTGAAACTGTTCAAATTCCAGCCTGGGTGACTTCAGTTTGCCTCTCTAAAACACCCCCTGCAATTCCAACAAGCTGTGGGATTCTTCTTCAGTCATTCCCCTACGTCATTGTATAGCCGTGCTGTGTGCTGCTAAACAGGTGTTGAGTTTCACCCCAGAGGTGGCTGCATTTCAATAGTGGGGGAAATGATTCCTGAGAGTGCTACATAGTTTGTAAAACACTCTGTGATCCAACCTCTACAGATATGGTATTACACTACGAGTAAAGCTGCCTGTATTCCAGCAATGGGAATTACTCTCATCACTAGATGTCGCCGCTGATCCTCGGCACAAACAGCTGAGAATTAATTTGCTTTACTTAGATTGTAAGCTCTCTGGGGCAGGCGCTGTCTTTTTATATGTTTTTCACAGCACCTGGCACAATGGGGCCCTGGTCCACAACTGGGCCTTTTGCCCCTGCTGCAATACAAATCAATAATAATCAATACATAGTATTACTGTAGGACAGAGAGGCCACAAGCCTGGATAGGGCCCCATTGGTCTAGATGCTGCACATACACGTAGTAAGACAGTCTCTGCCCCAAAGAGCTACCACTGTAACCAGAGGATAAGAAACAGCTGGAGTAACACAAAGAGAAGCGGGATGACAAGGAGAGTGAAATAACCCTATTGGTACAGAAAGATGCAGCCACAGCGTTTATCTTGCACCCACCAATTGGGATGATGAAAAGAAAAAAAGACAGAGGAGTTTGGGGTGTATAGTACATCAGAACCAAACCTAAAGCATTACAGCATATTTAAAAGTGCCCCATCTACTGAAAAAATCACCCTGCTGTCTGAACATTGTTTTCCTGCTGCAGTTACCAGGAGACTTGATTGACAAAAAGTTGCCTTTTTTCAAAACGAAAATCTTTGCAGAAAACTTGTTGCATTTTTACTGTTCTAGTTATTGTTGAAATAACCTTCCTCCTTGCAAACACAGACTAAAATATGAAAGTTTACTGTCACATTGAAAATGTTGCCATCTCTCATATTTTTATCACATTTCTTGTGAAGTTTGGTGTTTTCTTTCAAGCCCCAGCTCCTGGAGTCATGGGATTATGTGAGAATCTGTTCCATTAAAGAAAGTTTCCATCTGTCAGAATTGCAGAGAAAAGTTTGACAGCATGACCCAAGTGCAACCTAAAGGCTCAGAAATTGGAAGGCAAATCTAAAGAACCCAAAATGTCTAATTTTCCTACCGTAAGCCAATCTCATGATTTTTTAGCGCCTGACTCATGGTTTTTGAATAGTTGGGGAGCGCAACACTGGCGTAATGTAAGGGGCCTCAGTATGAATGAGAATCTGGTCCAATGTATTTCAAGCTGACAGTGTCCCTTTAACATGGTTACTGGGGTTTTAGTCACAGCAAGAGTTTTGCAAAATCTTTAAGGGAGAGCGACTCATGGCTCTGGGACAGTAGGAGCTGTGGTCACCTGCCAAGCTGCCATGGTGGGGTTCACATAGAATTGGTTTCAAGCGAGACCGGAAATCCTCCAGGCAGGAGCTGCATTCAGTGCTACTGACGATTCTGGTTTCATTCTTCTCTGATGTATTCAGAGCTCCTCCAGTCTGTCCTTCACATGAGACGTGCAACTGGGAAACTTCAAAACAGCATCAGCATCAATAATAATCACTTCTATTGCAGCTATTTAGGAATTAAAAAAAACGATTGTGGGGGGTATAAAACCATCAGACTGTGTAGTATCCATCACCGCTAGGGTGTGGATTGAGGAAGAGAGAATCCCATTCACTACACAGTATAGGTGGATTTCTGTCTTCCATCCACATGTAGCAGTGAACATGTCTCACCTGGATCACACAGGTCTCAGCTTTTCACTGCACCTTGTTCCTGTAACATTTGGCCCTGGGTGGTGATGTAATGTCTAGGATTTCATTCACCAATGGACTGGAATCCGGAATGGAATATTCATTCCGAGTTGGTGCACCATTAAACCCAAATGGATAAATAGATTGGAGCTACTTACCCCACCCCCCCAGCGCTATCACAGCTATTGTCAGGATGATGTTCCCAGCCCATCCGACCCCTACAGCGATGTGATGCCAGCGGGGACATGAAGGGGAATCTATAAGAGACAATGTTGTGAGAAACACCATCAGCAGCAGCGTAAGAAATAATGAAACTTCTTCTCTGGAGCCTATTCAGCCTCTGTACGTGGGAGTTCCCCTCCTCTCCATATAACTCGAGGGGCAGCTTTAACAAAGGCAGCCTCTTTCATCCATTTCTCCCAGAAGCACCTTCACACCTTTTTCCACACTGTCCCTTATGCATGGACGACCCTCCCTCACTCATTCTACACAGCCATTCCCCTGCCCTGCGTCAGATCCTTTCTTAAGTTCCCCGTGTGTTTTGTCCCATTTATGTAGATCCCAGATCTATAAATGCTGTTATGTCAGGAGTCACCAGGTGGTGCTGTTACACACGGTCAGATAAATTCTTTTCCCTGCTGTGTGTGAGCACTGCTCAGTCTTTGAAGAAATGCGATGTTATTGTTCATTTTGTGGTATCTTTACTTTGTGGGGGAGCTGTTGCACCGGCAGGGGAGTTTGCTCTCTGCCTTAATTTCTCTGACTAGAGTCACATCTTGGGGCAGAGCTGCTTCCTGGGAACCAGGCATTGGTATTTGGTTTGAGATTCCTGAAAGAAGGGTCTGTTTGCATGCCATCTGTGAGCACTTCCATTCCAGGACTGGTGCATATGGTGTAAATAAACAGATTGCACTGAGAAAATACCCAGCCTCCAGCTCACTGAATTCTTCTCCAGTGTCAAAACAACAGGGCAGACTCCACTGTCTACTGTCACTGAGCAGAGGGGTGACAATACTTGTGCCTGCCCTTAACTTTAAGCTCATAAGTAGTCCAGTTAATTCCAACAGGACCAGTTATATGAGAAAAGTAAAGTGTGTGTGTAAAGTGTTAGCAGGACTTGGGCCTTAGTTCATAAATGGCCTGGTTGAGAGACCAAATGTTTGTGCAGCGCCTAGCACAATGAGTCCCCAGTCATGACTAGTTCTCTTGTAATAAAAATAATACTAAACCTGTCAGCCAGAGGCCATGTCACCTCTGGGCCACCCCAGTAAATCAAACCATTTTTGAATGTTGAGAAAAGAACTAATGATGAGAGGTCGTGGGAACTGGAGAGAGAATTAATAATAAGCAGTTCAAAAAGTGTTCCCAATTTTTTCGAAATTTTAAAATTTTTGCCCCACTGAACCCCTCACACATACACGCCCCAGGTCAAAAAGTTTGCAAATGTTTTGCTGAATATTTTTTCCAATTTGGTTTTTCAAATTTTGAAATTTCAGAATTCTAAAAATTACAGCCATCTTTACTAATGATACCAGCTATTAACTAGATACGCTATCAGAGCTATTTGTCCATATGGCTGCAGAGTAAATCTCTGGCTGATGCATCAGCACTGTTAGCATAGGAAGGAATAAGGCAGTGGAGAACTAGGCTCTGCATCACAGTTACACACATGCTGCTCTGTTGTAGGCAATGGGTTTGTCTATATATCAGCGAGAGCCTAAGCTAAATATAGTGGATATGGCTGGTTACATTTTCCATCAAAACTATTTTTCAATAGAAAATTGAATTTGGGACTGAAATTTTCTCTTTTTTTCCTTTTTTTTGCTAAAAGCGTTTGCTTTCTCTAGAAAATGTTGATTTCTTTTTGTCAAAAAAACGAATACCCTCAAAATGCAGTATTTTGATTCTGAAATGTCACCCACTGTGGGTCTCATAGAATTGTAGTTTGGGTGTCTCATTCCCCTATTCTTGTTGATGGGCTGCAGGGCCACCCAGAGGAGATGCTAAAAAGGGTAGATTGCTCCACACCTCCCATTTGAGAGTGTCCCCAAACCTGTGGAACAATAGGGTTATTGGATGAAACATGGAAGCGGGGAGAGTTCCAGTTTCAGATTTTGCTTCAGGCCCACAAACACGCCCTGATAGACCAGGCTCCTCAGCCATGCTATGTTTCATGATGTACCATGACCATGTGAGTGTTGTTCTAAGAACTGGGCAGGGTTGCCAATCGTCTGTAAATTTACAGAGTCAGTAAAAAAACGTACCATTTTAACACTGTCCGTAAACGTGTAAATAAATGAAAATGTCTGTGAAATTGGATAGAAATAAAGCATATTGTATTTTGTCATTGATTGGCATCGTTCAGAATCACTTCTTGTATCATAAGACTGCACCGGCCATGACTTTATCAATTTCCTGTTTTCTATTATTGCACCTGCCCAAAGAACCCGATTGATCAATAAACTGCAGCTAAAACAACTGCATAATTCCAAATTTCTCTGCACAGAATATCATGAGTGAGTACACACTTTGTGACATTACTGTATTATTTATGGTATTTTTAGTGATGTCAGTAAAAAGTTTATCGTGTCAGTAAAAAAAATCAGCTTCAGATCTTCACATCAGTAAAAACTATACAAATTTACCCTAATTGTGAGCTCAAATGTGAGAGGTGAGAAAGTTTGTTACATGTCACAATAACCTATAATAATAAATGTTGATAGGAAAAGGTGCAAAAGGGAAATGGAAAGACTGAACTCATTCAAACAAAACAGCCTGCTGATACAAATCAAGGCCTGTGTTAAGATCATGTTTGGTAAACAAGAGGAGTGTGGGACTGGAAATTAATGAACCAACCTTAACATGTCAGAAAGTAGGCTTAACTGGTAAATAAATTACTGAGGGGATGGACTATTCCACCCACCACTCTGTTTCGGGGTCCTTAAAAGAACTTCTGGGGGAGGGGTGTGGAAAAGAGAAAGCTGAGAAGAATCTGTCGCCAGCAACCACTACAGCAAGCATTACCATCATGGTTGCCACGCCGACCATCTCCTAAGACCCTGAGATCCACTGCTACGCCATTGGGCCTTCATCATCCTGATCTTGAAAGACGTCCTGACCAGACTGGGCCAGATAGAGGAACCCAGATGACATTGCTGCTTCCCCCTGCTCTGGCTAAATTCCAAACACGGCCTAGGATGTGAGACTTTGTCACCCTCCCACCTTGTAAGTTCTTTTTTCCTTCAAGTAAATCTATAACCTTACTGTACCTCTGGAAAATGTCCTGTAAAATAGCTAGTTAATATTTACATTATTCTTTCCCAAACAGCCTCCAAAGCATCAATATTTTTAATTCATTTAATATAATTTTTCAGGGGAATCACAAATTATTTATGATATTCAGACTACAGCCATTAAGTTAAATTGCAACATGTGGTTCCTTGTATTTTCAATATTCCTAAAACATTGATAATGCGTCATTGTCCTCATCCCCCCTAACTCCCAACTCTCCACGCTTCAGCTGAGCTACGGTGCAATAACTCACTGTCTGTCCTACATTCACAAACAGAACACACCATCTCTGTCCCTGGAGAGCTTTCCTGGTTTTGTGTTCGTTTCAGCATCCAGTAGAAAAATCCCCTTCATTAGCTCTGTCATTCCCACCCCCACCTCCCTTTGGCCAGGTTCTTCTCCTTTCTTCCTCTTCTCTGGTCCCAGTAACTACGTCCATAAATTTATGGACAGTCAGTAAAAAATGTACAATTTTAACACTGTCCGTAAACCCATAAATACATGAAAATGTCCATGAAATTGGGTAGAAATAAAACATTGTATTTTGACATTGATTGGCATCGCTCAGAATCACTTCTTGTGTCATAAAACTGCACTGACCAGGACTTTATCAGTTTCCTGTTTTCTATTATTGCACCTGCCCAAAGAACCCGACTGATCAATTAACTGCAGCTAAAACAATGGCATAATTCCGAGTTCCTGTGTACAGAATATCGCAAGTGAGTACACACTTCTGTGACATTATTGTATTGTTTATGGTATTTTTAGTGATGGCAGTAAAAAGTTTACTGTGTCCGTAAAAAAAAATCTACTTCAGATCTTCACGTCAGTAAAAACTAAAACGCAATATTGGCAGCCCCGTAAATCGAGTTCCTACATTCCTCAGACACTGGGCTTCCCCCTCCCTACAGGCTAGCAGACCCTCTTCCCTCCTGCCCCACAGTCAGGGCTGGCCCTAGACCAAATGGCGCCACAGGTGAGGAAAGTCATCGGCCCCTTCACCCATTTGTTAAACTTTTGAGTGCCTTATTTTTATTGCATTTGTAGCCAATTTCATCCCGAGCCTGGTGCCCCCCATGCCCGATCGCCTGGGTTGCCTGCCCCCTAAATCCACCCCTGTCCTCAGTACCTACCATCTGCCACCTTCTTCATGACCCTCTGCACAGAAGTGGCTCCCTACCTAGCTTCAGATTCCACCTCTTCTCTCAGACCTATGTGGATCTGAACCTTCTCTCCAACAAAACAATTAAATTCTATTCTACGAGCTTCCCGCCTTCCTCGTGCTCAATCATTCTTCCTCCGACTCACCCCATGCGCTGCTCTCTGCCTCTCACTAGAACCCATTATGCTATGTGTTGTTACTTCAATGGTTTGCTGGTATGCTCCAAATATGTCTGAAATTAGTAGGAAGGTGTCATACAAAGCACAGCTGGATGGTATTGCACTTGTATTTGCATATTTACACTGTCAGTGGCTATGAAGTTTTCTGTGACACAAACTAAAGTGCACTAGATCACCTTAACGGAATTCAGTTACCAAATGCTGAGGGTGGTACAGAATTTCACATTAGCTAAGTCCCACCATACGTAAAGCACAGAGCTGCTTCTTGGCTTTGGACACAGCTTCTCTAAGCTATCTGTGCTGCAAGCCAAACACAAAATATCTTAGAAAAAATGGCATTCTAACCAAAGACTGACCATATCAGAACAAATATAGGAAACCAAATCCACTTACTGAGGTGCTGAGATCGTTGTGGTGGCCTTGAAGAGGAACTGGCTCCAGGAATATTTAAATCAGCATAAATTATATCTCCAGCCATGGCAGTACAGAGGAAGGTGAGAGGGTACAGAAGGGAGATCTGTGCCTTAGAACAGTCTCATGCATGTGTCTGCCCTCTGCTGAACAGTAACGTATTAATATTCTGTTCTGTGTAGGATCTTATGCCGCGCTCATCATCATAGTGTCTGAGACATCTAGTAGTGCATTAAGCAATGTGACTAACATCTGTCACATGTTTGTTCTCTCATCACTTCCCCAGAGGAAAATGTGCAGTGGAGTGTCTTGGTTTGGTGGGGTCGGGGTTTTTTGTTTTGCTTTTTGATATAAATATACTTGTTGCTGTGCATTTGTATTAGAGATGGCAAGGTCAAAGAAACGTGCCCTGCACTTGGAGTGGAAGATGGTGAAGTTTGTGATGATCCTTAGTTCTCGGGGGAGTTTGTTCCAGAGAAAGTTCTGTCTCCTGCACAGACGGGCTTTGTCCTTATAGCTGAGAGTTCCCTTGAGCCGGAGGAATGAAGTTGTCGACCACAGTCTTCATCCTAGAGCTTTAGATCATTATTTTCCTACCCTGGGCCCAGGCCATGGAGTGCTTTGAAGACAAGAGCCGAGACCTTGAACTTGATGCAGAGTTCTATGGGAAGCCAGGGTAGAGAGCGGGAGAGGTTTGATGTGTTCATGGTAGCCTGTACTGCTGAGGGGAGGCCCTGCATTGTTCTGTACTAGCTGGAGTTTCCTAAGCGCTGAAGGTTTCATGCCCAGGCATGTTGTATTGGTGTGATCCAGCTGAGAGTAACAAACGTGTGAATAACTGAGGCCAGGTCTTCACCTGCCAGCATGGGAAGGAGCCTCTACCCAAGCAGAGGTGGTAGAAAGTGTCAATCTCAGATGCCGCTTCACGAGTGTGCAGCGTCAGCGAGGAATACAGGAGTGCTCCTGATTTGACCTTCGACCAATGGCTGTGAGTTCTTCAAAATGCTTTCCTCTGTCCACCAGTGTCCTTCTGTCTCACTCGGACGCGGCTTCAGCCAGCTGTTCTTCATCCACAAGGTGATCTCGGCCGAGCGCTGGGCCATCTTGGTGGCAGTGGTATGGTCACAGGTGGTGAGGGATATGCTGATGACACACATCTCTGCCGACTGCTGGCACCTGAGTCCAGGTCATCTGACCCGTTCACCTCCTGGCTGCATGTATATGTTAAAAATGATGGCGGAGAAAATCGGTCCTTGTCCGACTCCAAGTGAGGGGTCCGGTGGTGAAGTGCAGTTTCCCATCACTACTCATTGGTTGAGTCCCTCCAGGAAGGACTCAAACCATTTCAGCAGGTATTTCAGGCCAGCTTCCTGTCTGGAGGAGAAATCGATGACAAAGGGGTTATTTCCTAATTTTTTATTATTATTATAAATAAACTCTTGTCCCAGGGCACCTCATTCACCACCAGACTGGCACCTTCTCCTGGTACTCTGGGGATTGGCTCGAGGCTAACGCCCCCGCATCCGTGGTTTGCACACCATCACTTCATCTCTGCTGTCTGCCTGCAGCATCCTCTTCATGGCTCGGCCCTCCAACTGTGTCACTGTCCGTATTTCCCCTTCCTGGGGAGGTTTAACTCATCATTAGTCCTTGGCAGACTTCTTCCCCACGGCCTCACTCACCCAGTGGCTGATTGAGAACCCGGGCCCACCCTCTTCTCCAGCTTCCTACCCAGGGACCCTGAGCTCAGCAGTCCTGCATTAAACCCTGCCAGGTGAGTGTGGGGTAGATACATCCCATCATACCTATCTTCCTGACTCAACCCCCTGCATGGGTGGTGGGTATCATAGGCTGGGAAGCCTTCACCTTCCCAAACAGTCTGTCGATACAGATAGATCGGTCATTTCCAAAGGGAGGGCAGGGGATGTCTAAAAATTGGATATGGGACGTTGTCAGTTTGCTGTTCTCGAGCACGATGTCAGAACGACTGCTTCAAAGTAGATGAAGTCTGGTGAGAAGGGACTGATGTGGATGATGTTGATGGGTAGTATCTAGGTGGCTCAGAACTCCATCTGGAGACATCCTGAGGTCTCTTTGTTACTGGGATGTAGACACGCAGAAAAGTCACACAGTAAACTTAACATGAGCATGGCATCACTGGTCTTTTGAGAAAATAGCTTCGTTCCCTGAAACGATTTTGGGAGGCCAGGGGCTTGCAACAGAAAAGTATGTCTCATCAAGATGGCTGTCACCATAGAGCATGGAGCTGTCAGCTGCATCAATAGCCACTTGGAGGAACATCAGGGCAGTGAAGTGTCCTTTGGAGACTATGGCCAAGAACTGTTCTTTGTATTCTTCAGGCAACCTTAATGTGAATTCTGAAACTGCTGACCAATTACGAGAAATATATTTGGCCAATAATGGCCGATAATTTGACACCTTACTCTGAAGGCTCGCAATGATATAGGCCTTCCTCACATACAAGTCCATTCTCTTAAACTCCTTGTCTTTCGGGGTAGTGTTTGGGCATCTGCCTTGCTCGTTCATTTGCTGCTGTGACTACTAGAGAATCTGGGACAGGGCTGGTGAAGAAATAATAATATTCTTTCTGTAGAACGTGATATTGTCTAATCCAGTGGTTCTCAACCTTTCAGGAGTCTGATTTATCGTGCATACCCCAAGCTTCACTTCACTTAAAAACTACTTGCTTACAAAATCAGACATAAAAATACAAAAGTGTCACAGCACACCATTACTGAGAAATGGCTTCCTTTCTCATTTTTACCCTATAGTTATAAAATAAATTAATTGGAATATAAATATTGTACTTATATTTTAGTGTATAGAGCAGTATGAAGAAGTCATTGTCTGTATGAAATTTTAGGTTGTCCTGACGTTGCTATTGCTTTTCTGTAGCCTGTTGTAAAACCAGGCAAATATCTAGATGAGTTGATGTACCCCTGTGTAGGAAAGTGCTGTGGCCTCCCCCGGAATCTCAACCCAAGGAAGGGCCGCAGCGACCCGGCTGGACAGAAACAGACCCGGCAGGCCAGTCTGCCCGGCAACCAAAAGGCCAGGCCGTGATAGGGCCGCCCAGCCAGCCCAATCAGCAACCGCGGGGCGGAGTCTCTACAGGAAGGGGCAGTATAAAAGACAGGCCCTGTAGCTCATTAGGGAGGAGACTGCCCTTGGAGGCAGACATGCTGACCCATCAGCTGAGGCCTAGGCTGGTTTTGAGCTGAGCCGAGCCGAGCCGATGCTAGGGGCGCTCGCCTCCCAGAGGAGCAAAGACGCCAACAGTTCCATGACCTGCCCAGGGACTGGGTAGGGCCTCTGGGCCCTGGTGACTGGACAGGCCCCAGTGACTGGACTGGGCTACTAGGCCCCAGTGACTGGACCAAGCCCCCCGATGGGAGCTACCCTGTGAGTCCGGGTGGGACCTGGAGGAGCTGCCCAACACCGAGCCACCTGAGGCCGCGCAGGACCTCAAAGAGCTGCCCGATGCTGGAGAATCCCAGGAGCCCTGTGACTGAGAGGAGCTGCCTGCCACAGAGGAGCTCCCTGCCTTGCCACCCGTCGATGAGGAGGGACTGGCGAGCCTGCCACGGGCCGAGTACCCCAGCGACCCGGAGGAGACAGGTACCTGGGGATAGGGGGAGGAAGTGGCCCAGGGACAGCCATAGCTGGTGGCTGAGTCAGGGGCGAAACCGCCCCCCCGGTCAGCATGTTGCAGCGGGAGCCCTGCTGACTCAGTGGCAAACGCCTTTGCCACTGCTAGGGCCCTGGGCTGGGACGCAGTGGATTCGGGTGGGCCTGCGTCCCCCTCCCCCTTCCCTAGCCACCCCGGGAGAGCGTACTCTTCTCCTGCCGCTACAGATAGCGGTTCCACTGTCTGCCTCGCCCTGCCTAAGGGCCGGGGCATTGAACTACTTGCTCGCCCGCCCTACGTAAGGGCCAGGGCAATAGAGTGCTTGCTTGCCTCACCCAGCTTCAGGGCCCGAGGCAATAGACTGCTTACGTGCCTCACCCCACCTGGGCTTGGAAGGCTACAGACCACAGGACTGTCCGCCCTGCCCGAGGGCCAGGGCGAAGACCCGTGCACGAGCGCTAATTGTTCCCCATTTAGAAAGGCACAGTGGCCTCCCCCGGGGTCTCAACCTGAGGAAGGGCTGCAGCGACCTGGCCAGATAGGATGGTCATACTACACCCTGGAAGACCCCTGCACACCCCAGGGGTACGTGTCCCCCTGCTTGAGAATCCACCTGTTCAGCCGTGGATGGAATAGAAGCTGGTGTCTGCCAAAGAGTCTTAGCAGGTTTCAGCAGAGCTTCATTACTAGGACGGGCAGGCGTCTACAGGATATCCAATTGTTTGTGTGTGTTGTCTTGCACCAGTTCAATCTGCACTCCCAGAGAAGCATCCACTCTCCTCAGGAGGTCTTGAAGGACTTTAAAGTTTTGGAATTAACCAACCCGTTTATGGGAATTGCCTGTCCCATTCCTTGCAGTTTTGCCCTGTTTAAGCTATCTCAGCGTGGCTCCCCTAGAGCAGCGGTTCCCCCCCTGTGGTCCACAGACCCCTGGTGGTCCGCGAGGCAACTACAGGGAGTCCATAGAAAAGAAAAATGTACAATTTCAAACAAAAAACAATTTCATAAGATGTGTACATTACAAATGATTACTGAGTGCGTATTATTTCTTTGTTATTACATTAGATTTCCATAAAAAACCAGAGTGTAAAAAACAACTAGCAACATGTGATGGTCTGCAAAATGTTTGGAGGTTGAAAAGAGGTCCACACACTAGGAAAGGTTGGGAACCACTGCCCTAGAGGCCAGTGTCACACCCTGGAGAAAACAGAAGTCTATCGTGTGCAGAGTCTGAAGAGGAAAAGGAGGAAATATCACTCTCCTCTCAGTGAGGGAGCACTTCCCGTGGGCTTTGGAACAGACACTGAAATATCTGACAGCGCCAGTGGAAGCAGACGAGGCGGACAGAAGGTCAAAGGGTGAGTCGGTGTTGGATGCTGGCGGAGCTGATCTGGACTGCAGCAAGGATGCAGGAGAAACCAATGGTGCCTCAGTGGGACACGGTGACACCAGCGCCTACATAGCTGAGGCTGCTGTGACTGGAATCAGAGGAGGCACTTGCAGCGCAGGTGAGACTGGCAGAGGTAAACACAAATGTTTGTGGTGTTGACGGCACTGACAGCCCAGGTAAGTGCACAGCTGCCAACACGGGTACCAGACCTGATGGTACCAGACCCGTCTATCAGTCTCAGATGGCTCTGGCTGCTTTGAGGAGACTGCAGGATAGGAAAAGGAGTGATGTTTCTCATCCAAATCCAGTTTCAGAGCCAGGGCAGTTAGAGGGGTACTCCCCGTGAAGGAGTGGTGATGGTAAGGCACCGAGGAGACTGACTGACTAACTAAACTATTGTAGTAATAACACGGAAGAGAAACTCTCTTTCTGAAAGCTGCCATCCCTCCTTAGACCATTGACTGTGCACAAGGATAGCAGAGGCACATGCACTGATTATTGGTACTGCTGGCAAAAGTCTCCAGCTCGAGTGCATTGGGTGCACACACACCTACAGTGCAACGTGTCTGTGCAAAGTAGAACTAACTCTTTCAATGGAGAGTCCCACACAGAGGGCTAAAATGTGACCCACTCGTAATGTGCATGACATCAGCACCTGCTCCCATAACAATTCCAAAATGCTACAGAAATACACGTTCATGTTTGATTTTATATAGCAGGGGAGATGCTACTGTAGGAGGAAGAATTCTCCCAAATAGCTATTCAGTCTGTGAAGATGTATTTTGTGAACTTGAACAGGGCCGTGAGTGAAAACATTGGTCTGTGGCTTTGCAAAAACATGCAGCAAACAAAGGTGCTGTAGTATTGGCTACAAGTGGTAACTGCAGGAAAGGACCTGGGAGTTACAATGAACAAGAAGCTGGATATGAGTCAGCAGTGTGCCCTTGTTACCAAGAAGTCTAATAGCATATTGGGCTGTATTAATAGGAGCATTGCCAGCAGATCGAGGGAAGTGATTATTCCCCTCTATTTGGCACCGGTGAGGCCACATTTGGAGTATTTGTCCAGGTTAGGGCCCCCAGCTACAGAAAGGATGTGGACAAACTGGAGAGTTCAGCAGAGGGCAACGAAGATGATTAGGGGGCTGGGGCACATGATTTATGAGGAGAGGCTGAGGGAACTGGGCTTATTTAGTCTGCAGAAGAGAAGAGTGAGGGAGGATTTGATTGTGGCCTTCAACTACCTGAAAGGGGGTTCCAGGGAGGATGGAGCTAGGCTGTTCTCAGTGGTGGCAGATGACAGAACAAGGAGCAATGTTGCAGTGGGGAGGTCTAGGTTGGATATTGGAAAAAGCTTTTTCACTAGAAGTGTGGTGAAGCACTGGAATGGGTTACCTAGGGAGGTGGTGGAATCTCCATCCTTAGCTGTTTTTAAGGCCTGGCTTGATAAAGCCCTGACTGGGATGATTTAGTTAGGGTTGGTCCTGCTTTGAGCAGGGGTCTGGACTAGATGGCCGCCTGAGGTCCCTTCCAACCCTATGATTCTATGTTTCTAACACTAACAGGGCTATGCAGTTTTTGACCCATCCGTGCCCAGAGTAGCCACCTGAGAATGCCAAGATCAGGGCAGGCTGCAAAAGGAGAGCAGATTCTCCCAGCGCTAGTGGGTAACACTGAAGTCCGGCTTCCCAACCAGCCACGAACTGCTTCTGATTTCCCACACTGGTTATCAAGAAGCCAGTCCACAAATGCCCACAGTCTCCTTTACTGCATTCCAGTTCCTGGCTCCCAAATCAGCCACTAGGTCCAGTAAAGAGACCAGTTATTTAAACTCTATGCTCTTTACTAAAAAGGTTCCTCCTGACCCCAAAGGGTCAGCCACAATACCAGATCAATATAAGTTTGGATCTTACCCAAAATATCACATTGCCAGCCAATCCTTTAGTAACTAAAACTAAAGGTTTATTGTAAAAAGAAAGAAACAAACTCTGAGAGAAATGTTAAAGGGTCAAAGCAAATAAAATATATACAAATGATTGAAAGTCCATGTACATCAAGTTTCTGGGAGAATTGTGGAGTTGCAGGCTTGTACAGTTCCTCTGTTATACATCCAGTACCTGGATGGGTCTAAGCCCTTCGGTTCGGTTGCAAATGAATTGATCCAGAGGTAGGTGTGTGTCTGTATCTGAACAGGAACAAAGACAAGATGGATTCTGTGGCTTGACCTTATATACCCTCTGGCCCTGGCCATGCTGTCTTGTGGAATATTACAAGAACTAAAATGGGTCCAGAGTCACAGGGGCCAATCCTGGTAATTCTTCAGGTATGCCTTTATTTTCTTTCTGGGTCCCTTGCATCCGTGAGTATCTTAATGGGCCATTAAGCAGGCTATTGTCCTGCCACCTCTCTGTCTGAGGAGTATCCCAGCCAGCACAATTTGAAATACAGATATAGTAAATATATCCATAATTTCCATTTCACATATAATACATGAACATAAGTATTATTCTTACTCAGCACATTATATCCTTTCTAACAGTATCTGACATGGCATATCTTACATGAATCATTATGATTTTGACATATTAATGTTACACAATACAGTAAATGTTCCCCCTTTCCCCCCTCAAACCAGCCAGCATGACACAGTAAACAGCAAAGGCCTCTCTGCAAATAACCAGGACCTAACCGCAGTGAACAAACAGTGTTAGGATGTCCTGCAGACGACTTGTTTTTCTCCACTAGGTTTTCAAGCTCTCTTTGTACTGTAAAAATACAGCTGGGCTGAGGCGCTGAGATGCTTGAGGTGTGAAAGCTTTGTAGTGGACAGCTTAATAGTTAAAACCCTCCATTTCCTTTCTTTGAAACCAAGCAAAGAGCAGAGTGCTTTGTACGGTTATATTTAACTCAGTGTGGGCTGTAACACTCTCAAATGGAAACTAGGGAATGGAAAATACTGAATGAAAGAACAGGAATAGAAGGATAAAGTCAAGAAGTTCAGGGGGAATATCAGGGGTTGAAGTTGTTGTAGTCAGATAAAGAATTTTAAATATCTCTCAAATATCCAGCGTAGTTGCCTTAAAAAACTGTTATTACATTATTTTATTGTCTGATTTGCACTGCAACAAAAACAAACTCCACCTGTCTCTAGCAAGGCCATTATCGTATCCTTCTTTAGTTCTTGTTCAAAAAGTGCTGCTGTTAAACAGCCGACATGTTTTATCCCAGAACAGCTGCATTTCAGTGGACGATGAAACAATAAACCAGAGGGTCGAAATCTGCAATAATTATGCAGATAAAACTCTCAGAAAAAGAAATGTAGAGCCACGATTTCAAACTTCTAAACTTACTGGGTTTTTTTACATGTAACTACTTATGCACCAGTAATCCGTACAAAAGACATTTGCAGTTATTAACAAATGTACTGTGTACAAAATGGGCTATTTGTACACACGGATGTGGTCTGTAATTGTAAAACACCACTTCTGGGTGGGTTGTTGGCAGGTTGGGTTGTTGAAGCTAACTTCTTGATCTAAATACCTTTACTGCCTGAGCTAAAAAACCTCTGCAGTTCAGAGAGGTAATGGACTCTCACGTCTGTGATGTAGCCAATAGAGGGGATCGGAACGCCACTGGGTAAGCGTGGGTTACTGCTGCACAGTTACGCGTATGAAGTTTAGTGGCCATTTTCCAAAGCCATTTTGAACTAGAGCTGGTAAAAAAAATTTTCATTGAACGGTTTTTCTACAAAAAGTGACTTTCCAACCAAAACGATAATACTCACAGAAAGTGTCCATTTGGGTTAATTACTTTTTCTTTGAGAAAAATCGATTTTTTTTTTTTGGTTTGGTTTGATTTGGTGGGGAAAAAAATCCTACTTTTTTTTTTAGTCTCCCCACCCACCGCATCTCTTTCCATTGGGAGAAAAGTAAAAGAATCCCCCACACACACACACACTAAGAAGGAACACAAATTTTCTAAAATCAAAAGATTCTTTTTTGAAACATTTCCTTGAAAATGTAATAACAAATTTGAACCCCACGCACCTCCCCCCCCCAAGAGAGTTTTGCGCTCAACATATTTACAATATGAATAGACAAAAAGGTGGGAGAAAGGAGGATTATCCCCATTTTACAGATGGGGAACTAAAAGAAGCCGTCCTAAGATACCCGTATTTAAAAGTGAATAAAAGATGGGGCCACAGTTTGTTTCAGCACGTGATCTGCATCTATGATTCTTTGGTTTAACTTTATTTTCTGTCCACACAATATAATCTTCTTCATCTTAAGGTTCTGAGGTGCCTAGTCTAATGAACACCTGAATTACTGCCCTTCTATTTGTGTCTATGCATGTGTCTAAGCTTCCTGTGTGATTTCTCAGTGCAGACACTTGAGGAGGTGTCATCTCTGCTGTGAGCATATGCCCTTACTTGGACCATCTCAGTACAGGTGTGGCTAGCATGTCTCTTAATTTTCTAATCATGTGTTAGGAGACAAAACCCAAAACACAGGATGCAGGCTGAAGATGATTACACAGTACTAAATCTCCAGTTGCAGAGGAAAAACACCAACTGCCCAACTCAGCTGGGATCCAAGGTAGAATAATTATTGTACTTAGCACTTGACATTTTTCAAAGCACTTAGTACTAATTAGGGGTGCAATTTTCATTAGTGTCTAATAATCGACCTTGGTCTACACAGTTTTGTATCAGTATAACTATTTTAGTTTGGGGGTATTTTGGTTTTTTTTACCAATATACTTATACTACTATAACCCTAGTGTGGATGCAGTATTACCAGAAAAAATGTGCCTTACAATGGCATAGCTTATTAAGTTCAGATTTTAATCATACCCATCTGGTGCAAATCTGTCTCCTTGAGCTGGGAAGCACACCCCTAACTCCAAGTGCAGAGGTCCCCTTAGAGTCACTTTTCAGAGCAGAGCTGCACTATTAGGTGGACTGACCCCTTTGCACTTAGCAGGATCAGCTCCCACGTGTATCAATCAGAGCTGCTGACAACAGGGATTAAAACAGGATTTTATTAATGTTCCTCCTGCACAGCCAGCAACAGCTACAGTAGAACCGCAGAGCTACGCACACCAGAGTTACAAACCGACCGGTCGACCACACACCTCATTTGGAACCAGAAGTACTCCATCAGGCAGCAGCAGAGACCAAAAACAAAACAAACTCAAACACAGGACTGTGTTAAATGTAAACTACTAAAAAATAAAGGGAAACTTAAAAAAAGATGTGACAAGGTGTGGAAGAACCCAAACTCACGTCCGTTGCCTTGCGGATAGTGCAGAATAAGCCAAACAGATTAGCAAAGTCAAAGTTTATTCTTTATGTAAAGAAGGTGGTCCCTATATGCTAGGGACGGCCCTTAACATAGAATTCTAAAAGCTTTTATAGCCTTAAACAAACAAGTCTTTATACGTCACAGTTTCCATGGCCATACATATTTTTAAAAAAACCCTGCTTATCTAGGAATTTTCTAGCTCAGTATTTTCAACTTTCCTTATCTAAGTTACAAGGTCTTTCTCTGGCGTCTAGGCCTCCTAACTATTTTATTACTTCAGAACATTCTAAGACATTATAACTGCTAGAAAGACATTTTCCATCTCAGGCTTTTGCAGCCATTTCTAAAAATCAGTTCTCAGAGAAACAGAGATCCCATCTTCTTTTCCCATCGCAAAGGTAAGGAAATTGTTTCCGTGCTTGTTTCATTTAAATTAAGATAATTAAAAGTAACATTTTTCTTCTGCATAGTAAAATTTCAAAGCTGCGTTAAGTCAAGGTTCAGTTGTGAACATTTGAAAGAGCAATCGTCCCGTTTTGTTCAGCGTTACGAACATTTCAGAGTTACGAGCAACCTCCGCTCCCAAGGTGTTCATAGCTCTGAGGTTCTACTGTACCGAGGAGGAAGCTGAATTCTAAAGGCCTGATTTTCCATCACCCTGTGACACACGCACTCCTTTACATTAGTGCAAAGTGGGTGTACAATTATTCTTATAGGTGGTGGTTGCAGCACCATTAACAGGAGTTCTCACACTTTTTTTTGAGACCTCCTTTGAAAATATTTCAAGCTGTGAGGACCCCCTCCCAAAAAGTGATGACCCCCCGCATGCCATGCCACCCTTACTTCTGCGCTGCTGCTGGGGGGGGTGGGGTGGCGCTGCCTTGAGAGCACCCAGCCAGCAGCCACTGCTTTCTGGCAGCCCAGCTCTGAGGGGCTCTGTCTGTCAGCCATGCAGGAAGCTGACACCTGCAGCCACGGCTTGCAGAGTCTGACAGCTCACGACCCCCCATAATAGCCTTGTGACTCCATGAGGGGTCCCGACCCCCCGTTTGAGAACCTCTGAGCTATAGTTAAGGTTGCCTGATGCTTCCTGTTACAAAAGCCTCTTTTCAGCTGCTTACAACATTGCCAACCAAACCGTTTGGATTAAAATTTCCCATGTCAGGTGCCTGTCTCGAACTGAATGATTAAGAGGACTGAGAGGTCCAGTCATGAACACACTGAATTATTGCTTTCCCCTCGCATCCATGACAGCACCGAAGCTTCGTGTGGTTTCTCCCTTATGGAGACGTGATTGCTTCCCCTGTGCAGGCCTATGCCCTACACTGGACAATCTCAATACAGGTCCTGCCAGTGCTTCCTAATCACTTGCCAGAAGATAAAACCCAAGACTAGAAGATGCAAGATGAAGCAGGTTACACTATGAACTCTACAGCCCAAGATGAGAAACTCCAGCTACCCACTCCCAGGTAGAATTACAATACTGAGCATTTCAGAGTTTTTGAAGCACTGAATATTGATCAGGCTGGCTCTGGCTGTCTGCCAGTTATTCCCCTGTAACTGTCATGGGCCCTACCAGATAAACTATCAGCATGGAGATCGCTCACATTGGGCATACACCAGATCAGTGAGGGTTTCTGCCAGCAGGGAGTGAGTGACTGAGATCAGGGAGGGCTCTGGCAGCGTGAAGGTAGGTCATCTGGGAAACATATTGGGGCGTCCAGCTGCTGTAAAACTTCTCTATTAACACTTCCTCCCAAGTGAGCTCCACAGAACACAGTTAGCTGTCCAGGTACGGCTACCTCTACACTAGCTCATTTCTAATGGCTAATCAGTCAGTGGTGTGAGATCTCTCTCTGTCCCTGTCAGTCCTGGCTGGGTCGCTAAATAAATGCTCTGAGCTGTGACTGTCTGAAGCGGGAGCAATGACATCTAGAGGCCAGGCAGGGTAAGCACTGGTGGCTCTAGATTTTAGTACTGAATTACTGTAATTATGTCTGGATCACCACAGGTGTGAATAATATTAGCATCGAATACATACCACAGTATGGAAATGTATTCATCGATCTTTTCTCCCTGTGGATCTCAGAATAGTCTACAGGTTCTAGAATACAAAATCTCGGTACCCAGGGTTCCTCCCACGCACCTTCCCCCTTCCTTACAGGCAGCCTTTCTACAGCAAAACATACAACTAGTGAAACATCCTGGTTAGAGGATGTATAGTTTTTTGGGTCTTTTAAGGCCAAAAGAGACAGCTTTGATCAGCTAATCTGACCTCCTACATAACACAGGCCATGGGACTTCACCCATTAATTCTTGCTCCCAGTCTGAATTAACACATATGACTGCTCCTCTTGTTACAGTAAGGCAAGTGATTGTTGTTATTCAGTGCACCCAGAACAATCAGTGACACCCTTCACACACGTCTCCTCTGAAGGGGTCTGGGTGCAAAGTCTGCCAATAGGACTGGCTTCAGTGTAGGAGTAAGAGAGTAAAACCTGTAATCGGAGCCGGGGTGGCTGTACAGCAAAGAATTCACAAATCCTGGTGGGCCAGGACCCGGAAGAAATGATAAACTAGAGGGTCACACACATGGATTCTGTAGGCCAAACTCACTGCACACATCGGGGGCTCCTTCCATCCCTCCCTTCCCCCCACAAGCTGCCTGGGTGCCCCCTCCCAATCTCTCTGATTCAGGGACTCCTTGCAGCCACCCGCACTCCCTCATGACAGGAGCCCTGTGTGTCCCCCCATTCCTTCCTTCCCCCATGCCACAGGCTGTGTCACCCATAACCCCTTCCCCATACCATAGAGCCCACGGCACGGCAGGAGAATGGGGGACAGTGTGCCCCTCTTGCATTCCTCCCTCCTCATACCAAGGTCCCCTATTCTCCCCACACTAGCAGTTCACATGCAAACCAACATAACAACCCAATTCCTTAATTAATTAATTAATTAAAAGCATGGTGGAAGGTGTAAAGCAGATGGGCAGAAGACTGACTAGAGGCCACCCTCTTCCTGGCCCTTCCCTCACCCTTTCTGACGTCCCTGACTGGGCCCCAGTGGTGGCCTACATGGCTGCATATTGTCCCTTCCCCTGCTTTCTCAATTAACTGCCCCGGTCTGCTATAAACGTCCCCCTCAGCGCTCCCAGACCCCGGTGATGTCCTGGACTAACTGCCAAGTGCCAATCTGTCTGCCCCTCACGGAGTCATAGTCAGAGAGTTCAAGGCCAGAAGGCACCACCAGATCATCCAGTCTGACCTCCTGTGTGTCACAGGCCACCAGCACCACCCAGCACCCGCACACGCCACCCAACCACTGAAATGAGACCGAAGTGTGACAGCCCTCAGGAGACTAGACCAGCGGCTCTCAACCCTTCCAGACGACTGACACCCTTTCAGGAGGCTGATTTGTCTTGTGTGCCCCCAAGTTTCACCTCACATTAGAAACTACTTGCTGACAAAATCAGACATAAAATTACAAAAGCCCCACAGCCCACTGTGACTGGAAAATGGCCCAGTGCCGCCCAGATAGATTTTATTAGAGTCCACCTCCCAGGTTATAACCCAATGGGCAGCAGGCACTCCCACTACCCTGGGAGGGGGCACACAGAGCTGGCAGTGTTTGTCCCCCAAAGATAAGCCCATCGCTCTGGACTCTGAACATTTGTCTGAATCTGCGTGTTACTTTCTCAGAAATGGGTTACAGACGCCTCCCAGTGAAAACCCCTTGATTGCGTACGTCACTGGGTACAACACAGATCCCCCAGGCCTCTTTGTCACTCAGAAGAGCTTTGCCGCTCAGGACTCTGCCAGCGTTCGATGGAGGCTGAGAAGCCCGTCTGTGCCTCAGGCAAAGCCCTTGGCACAAGGGATCAAAATGTCTTCACGCTGCAGTTGGTGAGAAGCAGGCAGCGACTCCTGCCACCCGCGTTCCAGCGTCTGCTTTTCTGCTTCCCTCTGCACATAGACCCTGCTGAGCTGTGGGAACAACGCTAGGAACATGGGATTGAGAACTGATTGTATCAATCGCAGGGGCAAACGTTAAGCAGAAAAATAAGCTGGTTTCTGCCACAGCTACTGGGCTGAGGGGGTTTAGGAATGTTTATGTACCCTCCCCTGAACTTCTCAGGATTTGGACTCCATCTTGGAGTCTGACCTCAGATGCTGACTGAAGGCTGAAATTCCACTGGCATCCTGCCCAGTGATAATAAGCTGCCCTGTCATGCTACACAACACTTGTTTGGCCTCTTCTTGTTGTTACCCTTCCCCTGCAGTCCTGCCCAGACACACTCACGCCATGGGGGAGTCTGGTCTTTGGGACACAGTGTACTCAACACCAGGTTTATGGTTCACTTTAAAGGGGAGTGGTCACCCGAGTTCTCAGTCAGTTTACCCGGTGATAGGGCAATCAGGTAAAATGAGCTGATTTCTATCAGCAGGGCTCTAGGATGTGCCTTCTCAGGAAATACCACTGAACCCACAATAGTAAGCTGAGACAGTTTGGCCTCTTCTTGTTGTTACAGCATCAGACACAGGCAGAGCATGTTGCCAGGAAGGGCAGCACTGGTGTGAACAACCCCAGCATCAGGTGCTGAACAACCCACTGACGTGATTTCTTGACCAAAGGCCATTTCCTGTGGGAGCCCGTGGGTTAGTGTCATGCGCGTGTGTTTGCTGTTGTGGCTACAATCAGTTTCCAGCAGGTTGAGCTGGCAGCGAGCTCTCTGGCCGGCTGCAATTCTTCCTAGTGTTGAACTGCCTGCACTAATTCCAAAAACCTCTTTATTTACCTGCCGGATTGTAGCCCCAAGGGCTGGTCAAACAAAACACAATGTGATATGCAGCTGTTCTAGCAAACCAGCATAGGTCACTGATGTATAAACACTCAGAGGGAAACTGCCCACCCACAAAACAACCTTAACTCTGCCCTCTTTGAGCCCTGCCCCAGAATACCACTCACACACATACCAGCACTCTGCTTTGCCACTTGTGCTCAAAGCCGTCCTGTCTAACCAGTTCAGTTCTGCAGTCCAGCTCAGAGGAGGGCAGAGGAGACAGATGTAGCGCAGACCACACCAGAGCTCAGTGGCTGCATTTCCTGTCTGGTTTCTCTTGAAGAACAGTCAGTGCTGGTGGCAGCCCTGAGCTGCACAGACCAAGTGTGATGCCAGTTAATGGGCCTCCTTTCCCCGTCTGAGCACCTGCTGGGAAATCAAACCAGGGACGAGCTTGGGTAATGGAGGACGAAGAGGGCTACGCAGTATTAAACCGCCAGCCGAAGCAGAGACAACCAGGCCACCCCTCTGGAGCTGGGGCCCAAGGTAAGTGACTGAGCATCCTTCCAGGGTGTCTACTTTTGCTACACAGCAGTTACAGGAAGTGCCTGGGGCTTCACAGAGACCCAACGGAGCTGAAATTTACTGGGAGTGTTAGGTGCCGAACTCCACTGGACAACTCTGAAAACCCCAGCCGGGGCCTTTGCGTGTAGCGTTTCAGAGAGGGGATGAGAGAAAGTGTCTCAGGGTGAGCAGACACCCCATGGAGTGAAGCACAATTCACTGCAAGAGAGAGTGAGTGAAAATACTCCCTGTGTTTCCAACGTCAACACTAAGGGCTTGTTCTGACTCGTAGGTGTAGGATTTACCACCACGAATAGCACCATTGACGTCTGGCGGTTTCTGCAGCATGGCACAGTGTAATTGCACAGGGGGAAAGTAGCAAACCAACAAAGCACCCAGTAAATTTTAGGACTATGACAAATCCACAGGTGTGGTGCTTGACTGCCCACCAGTAAGTGTATTTTCATAGGACACTGAATGCAAACAACTGGATGAGACGACACTGCTGTGAAAGACAATGGAAAATGTGCCGTAGCCTTATTATGAAATCTAAATGTGCATCCTCATTCTGGAGGTTCCCGGAGCTTACAATCTTGGTCTAAACGAAGGCTAATGCTGCATTTTCCATAACGGCCAGGGGGTCAGACAACGATGCACCAATTCAATGTGAACGTCAGTGGTCCCAGCTGTCAATTCTTTCCAGGCTAGGAGCGGGTAATACCGCAGCAAATCTCCCCTTATATTGGTTTGAATTTTGAAATGAGTTCACTGTAGCTGTGTTTGGGCCCCTTTTGTGCAAATATTTCCGCTGACAAGCTGCCGGGCAGGAATAATTGCTTGGAAAATTATTGAAGTCTTGGAAATGGGGAATTTTTAGGCAAATATTGGAGACGTTCCACAGCAAAGGGCACGGTCAGTTTCCAGTCGGCAGAGGAAAGAGGTCTGTAGGGGGCAGGGGCGGAAGTGTAGCACAGCGCCATTGGCTGGTCACTGCATGTATCTCTCATGGTTTGCAGTGGCAGAAGGGAGCAGACTAGAGAGACACAGAACAGGTCTACATTGCAGCTGGGAGCGTGCTGCTCAGTCGCGTAGGTAGACACACGCTCCCACCTCCCAGTTGCAGTGTAGACATGTAAGTTTGGAGATGGCGTTTCAGGGATCTGAGTGAGGGCTGATGGGCCTGCAGATTTGGTGCCACTGTGATTTTTGGTTAGAAACCAGCATTATTACACTGGTGCAACTCCTAGGGAGGAGCCGGTTAGCCTGGCGCAAAGGTGCCTTGTGCTGGTCTAACTCATTCCCGACCTCGAGGGATGTGTGTTATTGTTCCTCATGCTGGGGGCTGATGGCGCATCACCAACAGGGATGCGACAAATCTGTTTGCCAGGGAAAAACACAGACTGTGCAGTTTTTACGGAGAATCTTTAGTTTTTACATTTTGTGAAAAAAGTAAAAAGATATATTAACTATTAACTAAATTTTACTGCAAGTACCAGTGTCACTTATTCAACGCATGCTACCTCGCCCTCTTGTGGTTGATTTTTGAACGCGTTTTAAATGGACATAGCTAAATATACTCCAATAAACTGCTCCCGGACTATAGCAGTTACTCAATGGTACATGGGGGTTCATGTTTTAATGCATCTCAACTTTCACTTCAGCCTCTAGGACTAATTCAGAAAGTGAGTAAAGTTAATATAAAAGCAATTTTTGCTTTATTTTTTGTGCATTTTTTAAAAAACAAACAATTTGCTGAAAATATAGACTACAGACATTGAAGTATTTGGTAAGTGTCAGAAATACAAATGGCAGTTCTATTAATTTTATTGTATTGCAATGGTTGATGGCATTGGTAGGTGTCAAACTTATTTAAAACTTCTAAATATTTATCTGTAAAACATTGTGTTCAACCGATACCTATATATATATTGTGTCTAGGGAAACTAAAATTCAGCTTTTCATTTTAATCACGGAAATATGTGGATTTTAGTGTGTTTTTTATCAGAGAATTTTGGCTTTATTAACCCAGAAAACTAGGATCCCTGGTCACCAAACACTGTCTCTTACAGGTTCCCATCAGTATCCGCGCTGGATCTGGGTCGCTCTAGGGTTGGCCGGGGCTGGAATCTTCATTCTGCTGGGGGCTGTGATAGTGTTGGCTGTTTGGGGTGAGTAACTCAAGGCTGCTGAGTCATTTGCACAGCCACATGTACTTTATTAGTACAAACAGGTGCAGTTAGGAGCTTAGTATGGGACACACATGATCTGACTGGGATAGCATTGCTGTTACACACACAGGGGAAGTGGAACACACCCAGACGGTGCATAACCCCTCTGCCAGTGGTGTCGGCAGAAACAAGGGCCAGGTTCACTATCTAGGGGTTCCTCTTAACAACACAAAACAGAACTGGCTTGAGCTCTTACCCAGTAACCTGGGGAAACTGTACACCCCTGGGTGCCTCTGAGAGGCAGGACTTTCCCCCTTGCCAGCATTGAGTCTGTGTACAGCACAAGGAAACATTTTATTAAAAGGGAAAAGGAATCCCGGCATGAATCTGGGAAACACCATCACCATGATTCCAAAATACAAACACCCCTCCCCCCACCATACGCTGGGCAGTGTCCTTGCCTCAGTTTCCCACCTTGTGGTGTGAAAGACCAACAAACAAATATCCCTTTTACCATGCCACTCCTTCCCCTGCACCCCACTCACAGTTACCGTCCTTAGTCAGCGAAGACCCAGCATTCAGGGGTTTGTTCGTGTGGGTTCCCTGCCCCTCCCACCCCAAAATAGGAAGGGAGCCATGGATTAATGCCTCTATTACTGCTGCCACCTCTGCTGCTGCTTGCTGCTCATGGCCACTTCTGCTGCCATGCTGCGCTCTGAAATTCCCCCACCCCCAAACCCAGCCCTGAGTGATTTCAGCTGTTACTGATTGCTAGGGCCTCTTCCCTGGCTTTCCTTGCAACAGGGTGCTCAGACCTGGCCTAAGGGTCTGGCCAGCCCCTAGACCTGCTCCTCAGTGATCTGATCTCACTCTAGTAATCACTGAATAGCAACAAGGACTCTCTATGGAATCCAGTTTAATTGCTCTGTAGACATATTCGGACTCTTCCCACAGACACTCATAGCACTACTCCACCCCCCACTGGGAGCCACAGAGACATTTGGCAGAACCTGTTTAGTGAGGTTCAGGTTACACTGACCCCCTCAGTCAGAGCAGGCTAAGCACAGTTCTGCTGCCCTTTACCTGTACCATCAGGATAACAACCTTTCATTGCCCCGCGTTCAAATTTAAACATTTTATTGAAGATAATGTTTAAAAAGTTATGGTACAGAATTTAAGCGAAATAGTTGCTGGACATCCAGGCATAATGTACAGGTTATCAGGGGGTACAGAGTTTGGTAGGGAGTCAGTGAGTACAACGGGAGCATCATCTGTGGTATCCTGGATGGGGGGGATGATAGTTTCGACAGTTAAGAATACAAAGGATCGGTAATGAGGGAACTACTAGAGCGATTTGTAACCCAGCACCAGCCAAAATCGATCCCTTTGGCAAAGCAGGTCTGCCTGCTGAATGCCTCGGGAGAGTAGGCGTGTTGATACAAACAGTCTGCTCCAGGGGTCTTTTCCCCCAGTTCATCACTAGATGTCGGGGGAGAGCTCATTCAGACCCTGCTTACACCTGTAGTGAGTGAGTTTCTCTCTTTGCCCCTACCCTAGCTGTAATGGACACGATGAGTTTACACCTTCCACAGGCTGGTTTTTAATCCCTAAATAGTTGCCTTAGAAGTGACTGTGATGCTGTTTTGAAGTTTCCCAATTACAGACCAGAGGGGCTCTGAATACAGCGGAGAAGAATGAAACCAGAATTGTCAATAGCACAGAATGCAGCTCCCACCTGGAGGATTTCCGGTCTCGCTTGAAACCAATTCTGTGTGAACCTCACCACGGCAGCTTGGCAGGTAACCCTGGATCCTGCTGTCCCAGAACCATGAGTCGCTCTCCCTGGAAAAGTTTGCAGGACTCTCGCTGTGACTGAAAACCTAGTCACCGAGTTAAAGGGACACTGTCAGCTTGAAATACAATGGGCCAGATTCTCATTGGCAGTAAGGTCCCTTTATGTACATCCCAAGCGCCTCTGTCTTTGTTCATTTCATCAGTCCTAGTTGCTGGGTGCAAGATTAACGCTGGCGGTGCCTGTTACAGTACCAGTATGGTTATTTTACTCTTTCCTTGGCAACCTTCTCCTCTTTATCTCCACCTGTTTCTCACCATGGTTTGATTGGGAGACAATCTTTGAAGATTGTCTTACTATGTGTATGTGCAGCACCTTGCACAGCGGGGCTCCGATCCATGACTTGAGCCTCTCAACTATACCAGTGGCCCGGTCACGCCAGATGCTGTAAAAACAAAGAACGTTCCTCCCAGATGGAGAGTACAACAAATAATAATCCTCAGCTGTTTATGCAGAGAAGCAGCAGTGACATCTAGTGGTCAGAGTAATTCCCATTGCTGGAGCACAGGCAATTTTAGTAACAGTGTAATAATAATACAGCTGCTACAGAGGTTGGATCCCAAAGTGTTTTACAGACCATGTAGTCCTATCTTTTAATTTAATTTTAACATAATTTGAACAGAGTCAGACCTGCACCATTACAGAAGAGCCATGGGATTTGTAACGACCATAATGGGACCTTGCTTTTAACTCTCAGCTAATCCTGACAGTAGCAGTGGTACAGCGCTTCCCCCTCCCCCAGCGGCCAGGTTGGGTCTCTGGGTTCAGTTCTGCCTTAGGCAGTGATATTCTGTCTTCTCTGTCACCAGTATTATTTGTTTTAACTCTGATATACCTTGAGGTCTCCCATTGGGGCACAGGCTGGGCCTGTCTCTGTTCGGCTTTTATAAGCTGACATGGTCAAATCCCAGAGATTCCCAGCCAAGGATTCCTGCTTTGAGCCCAGAACTTGCAACTGAGTTGGAGCAGATCTTTAGAAAGAGAGAAACACTTCAAGTGAATTCTCTCCTCTCTGGCTGCTCAGCTCAGTCAGCACAACGCAGTCCAGACCTACAGTGTGCCCTGCTGTTTGAGTACTGACCCCTGAGAACAGCCCTCGCTGGTACATTGAGCACTGAAGGCTCTTTCCATGCCTGTAGGAGAAAACGTAAGCAATATCTCGGACTAGAGCTGATATCCTGCAAACCTAGTTCATGAAAAATATGAAAAGAAATACAAGTTTGATGTCCTTTGAAGGATGTAGAAAAGTGAAAGTCCTTCCTCTCTTTGCTAATGGGGTAGGGAAATGTTAAGAATGTTTATTTTCCCTCCAAAACTGAATGAAATCTTCCCTCTCACCACAATCCCAACACCATCAGTATTTCCATTTTGAGTCCCCTCCCCCCATCAAAAAATGAAAAATTTCAGCCACACTAAAAACTTTCATTGTGGTCACCATGGCATTTTCCATTAAAAATCAGCTTTGAACAGGAGTTTTCAGCCAGCCGGAGTTTGAGTTTTCAGCACTAACGACACCTCTGTTCCCATCTCTCTTGCCAGAGGGCTCCGGGTGCAAACTCTGCCCCAGGGACTGGCAGCTGTATGGGGACAACTGCTACTGGCTGTCTAAAGAGCGTAAAGCCTGGACTGGGAGCCATGAGGACTGCTCGCAGAAGAGCTCTCACATGCTGGTGATCCAGACCCAGGAGGAGATGGTAACAAAATACAGGATCATAAACCTCCAGCCGGAGAGAGACAGGAGTCACTGAGCACAGTCCCAGTGCAGTGGGGTTTATATCCAGCCTGCCTCGACCCCCCTTGCCTCATTTCTCCTTGTCCCCAGTTCATCAAACGCCCACTGGGGTGTTTTCTCCCTTCTCAGAGTCTGGCTTATGAACACAGAGTTCAGAACAAGAACACCACAGATTTTCCAGCCCTGACGTCCCTTCCCAGCTGGCTCCTGCAGCCTTTGCACCCCTAAGGGCTGCCCTCGTAGCTCCACCCGGCCTTTACCTCAGTCTAAAGACGCCTAGTCACAGGTGAGACTGAACCCAGGACACCCTTAAAGGGCCAGCTCAGCCTGTGACCCCCCAGGCCTGGTATTGGTGTTACCATGTCTGCACAGAGAGAGCCACATTTCCTGCCCCTGCCCCAGGACTCTGCCTGCCCAGGGGAGAGGGTGAATTAGCTCAGGTGCGGACGGGTTCTCCGGCTGGCATCACGGGCAGAGCCACTGTAGCCAAGAGCAGGTATCGAACGGGAGCGCTCAGGGAATTCTAGCCTGTTATGGCACATTCACCCCACCCCTCGGCTTTGCACTTCCCAGGATTTCATACAGGATGTGATACGAGGAGAAAGCTACGTCTGGATTGGACTTAACATGACTTCCCCCTTTTGCAGTTAAATGTTACTGTTCTGGGCTTGATTGGTATTTCTCTCCCCCACTGCCCCAGGACACTAAAATGTAATTTCCACGGTGGTGGCTATTACTAGGACATTCAGCTCTATTCACCCCCATGCTCCACTGAGGACTAAAGCAAGAATCCCTTCTCCTTGGGCGGGGCGAGGACGAGCTGCTCCAAGAAGCCGGCATTGACGGGGCCTAGAAATTTTCTCTCTGTAACATGCACCAAAGTGACATTTAGTCCCACTGCTCCACTTACTTAAGTTACGTAGCCCAGTGGAACAGCATCAGCAGCAGAGACTGAGGGACCCCCCCTCCCAGCTCAGACTATCCCCTAGCTCAGAGTTAGCGACTGCTGCTCCAGGGGGTGGGAGACCCCTGTGCAAATCCCTTCGCTGCAGGCACAAGGGAGCTGCATGGGGACAAGTGCTACTGGCTGTCTAAAGAGCGTAAAGCCTGGACTCGGAGCCGAGACGACTGCTCGCGGAAGAGCTCTCGCATGCTGGTGATCCAGACCCAGGAGGAGATGGTAACAAAATATAGGATCATAAACCTCCAGCTGGAGAGAGACAGGAGTCACTGAGCACAGTCCCAGTGCAGCGGGGTTTATATCCAGCCTGCCTAAACCCCCTCTGCCTCATGTCTCCTTGTCCCCAATTAATCAAATGCCGCACTGGGGTGTTTTCTCCCCTTCTCAGAGTCTGGCTTATGAACACAGAGTTCAGAGCAAGAACACCACAGATTTTCCAGCCCTGACGTCCCTTCCCAGCTGCTCCTGCAGCCTTTGCACCCCTAAGGGCTGCCCTTGTAGCTCCACCCGGCCTTTACCTCTCAGTCTAGGGACGCCTAGTCACAGGTGAGACTGAACCCAGGACCCCCTTAAAGGGCCAGCTCAGCCTGTGACCCCCAAGCCAGGTACTGGTGTTACCATGTCTGCACAGAGAGAGCCACACTTCCTGCTCCTGCCCTGGGACTCTGCCACCCCAGGGGAGAGGGTGAATTAGCTCAGGTGCGGATGGGTTCTCTGCCTGGCATCACGGGCAGAGCAACTGTAGCCAAGAGCAGGTATCGAACGGGAGTGCTCAGGGAATTCTAGCCTGTTACGGCACTTTCACCACACCCCTCGGCTTTGCACTTCCCAGGATTTCATACAGGATGTGATACGAGGAGAAAGCTACGTCTGGATTGGACTTAACATGACACCCCCGCGGGGGACGTGGACCTGGGTGGACGGGTCCCCATTAGACCCAGCACGGTGAGTGCTCCCTGACGTGTACTGTTGGACAGGTGTTTGGGGAAAGCTCCACTGTGTGACTTGCTGATGTTCAATGTACAACGTCTGTCTAAGGCCTGGCCTACACTGAAAAGTTTTACCAGCCAAGCTCCGTTGGTTAAAGGTATTTCTGCTGCGCCAGCAAAGGCCTTGGTGTAGCCGCCCCTGTACCTACACCGAGGGGAGAAGCTGTCCCGTCGGTATAGGTAGAGTCTTCAGTGCAGCGCTGTAAATGTAGCCAGTCTTAGTCTGAGCCTCTCTCACGGTGTTTTTAAATAGGCTCCATACTGCACAGGAGGCATTTTATCCTTGGGACAGCTGTTTAATTCCCATCCAACAAGCATCCTCCTGCTCATGGGGTTCCCTTTTTTGAAGTTAAATGTTACTGTTCTGGGCTTGTTCAATATTTCTCTCTCCCCGCTCCCCCCACTGCACCGGGACACTACATGTGCCCTTAAGGGTTAACTATACACTAACTAACTATGAAAACCACTATCTACACTATATAAAACATGTAACTATTTAAACTATTAACTAACTGTACGGAGATTGCTACTTGTGATTGAGTAAGGGGCAGGCCTTCCACTGACCGTCACGGGCGGAAAGAAGGAACTGGGGGACACGGGGTTGGCAGCGCCCTATGTACCACACTATGAGCGCGGTACTCCAGGGGGCTCAGGAGCTGACCCACGGGAGTTGCTAGGGGAAGAAAAGCTTCCGGAGACTCATGCACAGGGCGCGCACTCACCTATATTGGAATGCATATGAGCAATCACTCGAAGAGAGAATGTAATTTACAGGGTGGTGGCTATTACCAGGCCATTCAGCTCTATTCACCCCCTGTGCTCCACTGAGGATAAAGCAAGAATCCCCTCTCCCTGTGCAGTGCCAGGACTAGCTGCTTCAAGAAGCCGCCAGGGAGGGGGTCTAGAAATTTTCTCTGCAACATGCACCGAAGTGACATTTAGTCCCTCTGCTCCAGTTATTTAAGTTACGTAGCCCAGTGGAACAGCATCAGCAGCAGAGACTGAGGGACCCCCCGTCCACCTCAGACTATCCTATAGCTCAGAGTTAGCAACTGCTGCTCTAGGAGGGGGGAGACCCCTGTGCAAATCCCTTCGCTGCAGGCACAAGGGGGAGTTGAACTGGGGTCTCCCACTTTCCAGGCAAGTAACTTAGAGCCCAGTGATCAGGGGACCAGGGAGCGCTTGCTCTTCCCGGCCGTTTGGTGTGCGCTGGCCTGTGGGGCCCAATCCAGTTAGTGCCCTTTGCGCATGCCTGTCGGATCAGGCCCCCCAGCAGTGGAAGGCCTGTCTGCCACTGGCTCCTGCAGTACACTGGGGCATAGGCAGCTGGTAGCCAGGGGGAGGCAGCAGCGCAGATGGGGAGAGGCACGTAGCAAACCTTGACTCTGCAAACGTCGGCACTGAGCAGTGTAGACACCTCCAGGGTTTGGTGGTGGCTGAGCTGGGTTTTGTGAATCCCAGGAGGACGCGAGTCTGGGAGGCAGGTGCCGAAAGTGGCTGTTCGGTTCTTCAGTCCCTCTGTGAACCCAGCCCTCACTGTGCGTCTGAAGAAGCCCCCAGGCTCCCTGCAGCCGTCCCTTACGCTGGTCACAGGTGCAGGTTTCCTCTCACCCAGGAGACTCGGACTTGGTTTTTAAGGGAAGGCTGAGGCAGGAGCTCAAGGTGGCTGCTTCCAGCCAGCCAGTACCAGGTCACTAGCCCCACGAGATTCAGCCTTGTTGGTTCCTTGCCCGAGACCCCCCTCCCCCCGCAGCTCATCTCACAGGCTGGGATGTCGTCTCAGCTGAAGCTCCGCAGGAACGTTACAGAGATGAAGGGCAACACCAGAGCCAAGCTTCCCCTTAGAGAAGGAAGCTCAAGAAAAATATCATCTCTGGGGCCTTGGCAAGGGAAGGGAAGCACAATGACAGCGACTTTCTCTTTACGTCTGCAGCTTCTCAGTCTCGGGCCCTGCTGAAGGGAACCGCTGCGGGCGGCTAAAAGACACCCAGATTCAGTCTGATGTATGTGGCTCTGAGCTCCAATGGATCTGCCAGAAAGAAGCTGCCATGATATAAACCATGGGACAAAGGAGCCGTATTTGTGTCTCTGTAATGCAAAGTACCGGCCTTTCGTCTCCTGGGGCAAGAGTGCGGCTTTAGACAGAGCTCAAGCCAGGGCAACGTGTAACCCCAGGAGCTCTGGGACTCAGCTACACCTTCAGGTCACATTTCCTCCCCTAATTCCTTCTCACTGGGCTGGGGCAGTGGGTTGTAATTTACAGGTCCCCTAACCTGCAGTACGTTGCTATGCTGTGCTTCCCGGGGGCATCCTGGGCTGCGAGGCACCTTGTTACCACCTGCCCTTAGCATGGAGCCTTTTCTGTGCCTGCCCTGGGTCAGCTCCGCCCCTCCACTGGGGACACACACACTCCCCTCTAGGCCACACAGGCCCAGCTGTCACTGCAGATCGGCGATAGGCCCACCCCAACACTCAGACCTGCTGAGCATCCCCTGGGTGTGTCCAGCCACTGGGCCATGGGATACTCAGTCTCCAGCTTTATGTGTTCAACCTCAGAGCACGGCTCCGCTGAACTCCCAGGCTTTCACTCTGAACCCATCCAAGGCAAGTTGAAGGTGATTGAAGAAAAGTACAGAGATCCAAGCAGTGGCCACTAGAAACAATGGAACAAAGGCTTACATATAAAATAAAATCACAACAACACGTATTCTGGAACCTAGATTTAATTCAGAGGATTTTCTCACGTCTAAGCAAGCACTGCTCCCCCTAAACCCTTGCAGCTTTTACAGCTAGTCCGACTGTGACCCGACTGTCAGGAGACAAGCACACTGCCAGTTTGCCTAGATGAAGCAGCCAGGTGTTTCTTTGCACTCCATGACGTACCAGACCAATCCTTCGTCTTTATTCTTAAATAGGACACGCCCCTGCGGTTTCTGTCTTCCGGGAGGTTTCCTCTTTGTCAGATTTCCCAACCTCTCACTTTGCACTTGGGTCAGCGTGCCTGCAGACAGGCATCCAGCGTGAGACGTACAACACACAGCTTGCCGGATGAGGAGATCAGTGTCAGTTACCTCCTGTCTGCAAGGAACATTTCTGAGGCGTGGCACCTCCTGGTGATCTGCCTTAACCCCAGGATATTAAAGGCATAACTGTCAGTATCGATACATAACTCCTGACATATTCTCCGTACCGGGGGCTACTGGCTCATGGTACAGATCTGACATGCACCCCTTGGTGAACTACCATGTGGAGATCAGCCCCAGGGGATCCCTGTAAAACCCCCTGTACCCCCTGCCATTTGGCACCAATGGCTCTCTGGGTCACACACCTCAGTCTGCAAACCCCGTCTGTCCCGGCTCAGCAAGGCGGGAACTGGAGCCAGGGCCCTGCTATCGTGCTGTCTGCAGTGTCCTGAGAGCGAGGGCCAGCCCAGGGCAGAGTGCTGGGAACCAAAGCACAAACCCCAAAGTGTTTGAGATCTAGACTGAGATTTCACCATCAGTGATCAAGTGCGAACTCCTCAGGTCCTGTCACAGCCTAACCCGGGACACACAGTCCCTGTGGTGCTCAGATCTGTCTCACCATCCGGGTGAGCCGCTTTTGTGATAGAAAGTCCCTGACACCTAGAATCACAGCAACGTTCCGGTTACCCCTAGTCCCAGAGGTCCAACCACTTACCCCAAGTCAACTGCACCTTAGATCTCACACCAAAGACAGACAACGCTTGTAGCCAATCTTATAATGAACAATATGAAGATTTATTATCAGCAGATTGATTGTAACTCCTGTGTGTAGATATGATTACCTGCTTTAATAACAATCTTCAGTTTCTAAGGTAATGGACGTTTCTATAACAAGCTCCATGTGTCCTTTAGGGCTAACCCACGCTAAGCAGCTGGGATCTTGCTTACAGCTAGAAACAACTTGTTTCTCCCCCGCAACCTTCCCGGCACGTCCAAGCAGCGCAGAGGTAGATACGGTTCCTTCTTGTTAATGTTTGTATCCCACCTCCTGCCTTGTGCTCTGAGCTGTTGGAGATCAGCACTTCACACACGTTAATGCCGCTCTGCTCTGGTGTTACAGTCACAGGCGCCAACACAAACACTCCAACATCACCTTACAACGTGGGATACGGTGTCAGAAGCGAGATTAATCCTGCCGCAGCTCACACACATTCAATACAGGCTAAGCACATTCCTATCATTCTAATAGCTACTTTGGCACATGGGTGAGCCAGCCTGATCCCAGCTGTGTGTTTCTGTGACCCATGGAGCCACGGGGACAGTGGCATGAGCTGGCACCTGGTCTGCCTGTGTCACACCTACCCACTCCCTGCCCTCTTTTAAACCACCTGGCTCCACACAGGGACCAAGCAGACATCTCTCCCCTTACGCCTACATACCAAGACTTGGGCAGCTCACATTCCAGGGTGCAACCAGACCAGCGAGGGGCCCTCACCCCTGCCCTGCACCCTTGGGTGCCTTACACTGCCTTGCTGAAATAGCTCCCAGCTGAGCCCCCCAAACAGACTTCCAGCATGTAAGCCATGCCCTGAGTGGGTGAGACTGCAGCCTGGCAGTCACACTTGGGTTACACTTGCCAGTTACCAGCCTTGATTAGTAACCCCAACACACTGGATTTCCCCCCAAAAAATGTATGTTCTAGGCTGCCCAACCGTCTCCTGGACAGTCCAGAGATATTACGGCTGTTTTTCCTTTAAAGCAGCAATACACAGCAACAACGTTCACCACAAATGGAGTTACCCAGACAATTGAATGTAAACCCTCTGGATTGGATTAAATAATAAAACAAAAAACAAAACAAGACAGGATTTTCAGTGAGTAGGAGCAGAGGCAATAAATAAGGTTCCGGCACTTTCTAGCACTACAACAAACGATGCTGGATTCACCGACAGTTTTCTAAAGTAAAAGCTTTCCTGGGGTGGTGCTAGGACAGTGAAAGCTGAGGCTGGCGTCGTGGCTCTTTCCTCAGGCAGAGTCCCTGGTGCAGCTGAGGCTGGGCTGAAAAGGCTGATTTCAGCAGTTTTACTGGCAGAGGAAAGAGGTAGCAGAGGTGAGTGTGCAAAATGTGCAAATATTTGGTTTGGGGGAAAACTAGAAAAGCCGTGTTCTGCCCAGGGATGTTCAGCCCATTCCCTGCTCTTCTGCAGTGGATCAGACGGGATGTTGAAGAGAGATCACTGGCAGGTGTTTCCAGCACGAATCCTACAATACTCTTGTTATGAGCCGTCATCTGCAGCAGCCTCCTTTCCCTTTGTGAACACATCGGGTTTGGTGCAGATCCAGTATTTCTCACTGGTGCACAGTGAGCTGCTGACCCTACCCAGATCGTTCAGATACGCGCAGTCACCACGTCCTCCTCTTACCAGGAACCTGCAAGACAAAAGCTACAGAGCTGGTGGCAGGTGGGAGTTGGGCGTTTCCCGTCAGTCACGGACAGGGGGAGACATTCCCGCAGCGCAGGGAGCTGCTGCATTCACAGCGCTTCAGGATTCCCCTTTCTGCAGCAGCAACAGGCCCCAGCCCAGCCCCCGGCAGAAGGGGGCAATAGAAAGGGGACAGTGGGGCAGCAGGGCCAAGAGAGGTTCTAAGATCAACTGGCCTCCATGGAGCCTTTATGCTGGGTGGATATTTTAACCCCGGTTCTTGCCTCCACCCTCTCAGCTGGGTTTGGAGAGGCCCCTGCAGGCCCAACCCACCTAAACTGCCCCAGGGGGAGGTTCCAGGCGAGTGTCAGCAAAGTGAGGAGCAGTAGTAACACCACACAGAAGAACTGGGTGCAGGACACCCTGGGCAGTTCACATCAGCTGTCAGGGCAGACTGGGCTGGGTCAGGGCTGGAGTGAAATGCCAGCAGTGCAGAGACTGCAGCACAATCCCAAAGGCCATTGTGTGACCCCGGCCATTCACGCAGCGCTTCCCCTGAGAGCTGGAGGCCGGCGAGTCAGACCTGGGAACAGGGCAGGATCCAGGCAATGCAGGGCCACAGGCAAATTCTGCATCCCCCCGCCCCGGTCCCATCCTGGCCACAGAACAGCCACATGCTGCACTGGGAGAAGGCCCAGCACCACTCCTTGGGCAGGCCAGGACCTCCCCTCCCACAGATCACCAGCCTCTGGCTCCAGGTGGGCTGGGGTCTATCCCAGGGAAGGGAGACTGCAGGCTCCACCCACCTGAGCAGATGGCTGTGGGCAGAGGAGGGTGGGAGGGGGGAATGGACATGACACCAGCTTCACCCCAGCAGAGCTCTGATGGCAACGATGCAGACCTTTGGCTGGGCTGGGTCCCCACTGGGCAGCAGATTTCAGGGTTAACACCCCACTGAGATGCATGGAGCAGTGCCCCCTCAGTGCTACTGGCTCAGGCTTTCGGCAGACTCAGGCAGGCATCGCTGGGTCTGGGGGAGGCAGGGCGGGTTTCAAAGCCCAAAAGCCCACACAGCTATTTTAGCACCGTAGCACTAGCTCCAGTCTGTAGCCCAGCTCTGAGGCTCGCTGCTGTGGGTTGTTTTGCAGTGTAGACGTGTGATGAGTGCTCAGGACATTAACACAATGTCTGCAGTGTAGACAGGCTCCTGCTGGCTCGGCTTGGCTGAGTGGCACACATAGCCGTGTGGCTGTTGTTGCACAGGTGGCGGCTGGCATTAGCCCATCAGTCTTTGACCCGAGGCACCTGGCAGGATTGGCTGCCCAAGATGGCATCTGTGCACACCACCACACTGCTAGCTGTGCCTGTCTGCCCGGGCTGGGGGCACGGTACCAGTCACAGTGCAGACAGACTCCCAAGCAGCCTGGCTAACAGATGCCCCATGACACAATCACAAAGCCAGGCTGCTGCCTACACCAGGGCATTCTGGCTGGAAGACGTGACAGTATTTGACTGGGATCAAACAACAGGTCATCCACTGACCAGCTTCCTCAGCCTCCGCTGGGCCCATTTCCCAGCTTCTCACCACCACAAAGGGCTTTTTTATAAAATGCCGTTCAGCTGTTAACACACCAGAACAGCTACAGTGGGTCAGAGCAAGGGTCCATCCAGCCCAGTGATGTCCTGTCTGCAGACATCGGCCAGTGCCAGGTGCTTCAGAGGGAATGAACAGAAAACAAGGTTACTTACCAGTAACTGTTGTTCTTCGAGATGTGTTGCTCATATCCATTCCAGTATAGCTGTGTGCACGCCACAGTGCACGGTTCCCGGAACTTTTTTCCCCTTAGCCGGCTCCGTAGGGCTGGCTCCGGCACCCCTGGAGAGCCGCGCACATGCCGCAGCACTGCCGGCCCCACGCCCCCTCAAATCTCTTCTTTCTGCCAACTGCGACAGCGGGGATAGAGGGCGGGTGTGGAATGGACATGAGCAACACATCTGGAAGAACAACAGTTACTGGTAAGTAACCTTGTTTTCTATCTTCGAGTGATTGCTCATGTCCATTCCAATATAGGTGATTAAATAGCTGTACCTTGGAGGTGGGTAGGAGTTACCCGTGAGCTGCCCGCAGCACGGCTCTGACGAATCCTACGACCTCTCTCGCCTGCTGAACAATGGCGTAGTGGGACGTGAAGGTGTGCACCGACGACCAGGCGGCTGCTTTGCAGATGTCCTGCAGGGGCACGCTCTCCAGAAAAGCCGCAGAGGAGGCCTTAGCTCTGGGTGAATGCGCTGTGAAGACACCCGGCAGCGGCACATTCACCTGCTCCTAGCAGCACTTGATGCAGGATGTGATCCACGCGGAGATGTGCTGGGTGGAGACCGGTGATCCTTTCATCCGGTCCCCCGCCCACGGCGAGGAGCTGCGCCGATTTCTGGAACGGCCGTGTCTTCATGTAACAGGCCAGGGCTCGTCTCGTGTCTAGCGAATGCCATCTCCAAACCCAGACCGCGCGGTTTGGGAAACACAGGGAGATCAATCGTGGTTACAGTGAGGTTCGGAAACCAACCCACATGGCCTCCACTGCAGTTTATCCGTACAGAATAGTGTATAAGGGGGCTCCGAGGTCAAGGCCCTAATTTCGGAGACCCCCCAGGCTGAGGTAATGGCCGCCCGGAAGGCTACCCTCCACGAAGCGCAGCAGAGGGCGTGAAGCCATGGGTTCCAAGGGGGAGGCCCCTATGAGTCTCGAGAGGACCAGGCTGCTATCCCAGGGAAGCGCCGGGTTGCGGACCTGGGGATACCGCCTCTCCACCCCCTTGAGCACCCCGACCAACGTGGGATGGGAGAACGGGGATCTCCCTGCTAGCGGGTAATGGAGGCCAAAATAGCTGCCAAGTGGACCGTCAAGTAGGCCAGCACCAGACTCCGGAGTACTCCCGGGTCACCTGCGGAGGCAAGAGGCTGGCGGAATGCCCCGGGACTCTGCCCAAGAGGTAAACCATGGCCACTTAGCCTGGTACATGACCTGTGTAGAAGGGTCCCTGCTGCCCAGCAGGAGTTGTGGGACCTGCACCGAGCAGACCCCCCTACCTCCGTCAGCCACAGAGCCTCCAGGCCATAAGTTGCAGGGAGTCCAGGACCGGGGGCAACAGGCCACTGTGGTCCTGGGAGAGACGGTCGTGCCGCCTTGGGAGCCCCATGGGCGGGGCGAACGAAAGGTCCAGCAGCATGCTGAGCCAGCGCTGGCTCGGTCAGGCCTGAGCAGTGAATATGACATCCGCCCTGCCCCTGTTTATGTTCAATAAGACCTTGGGCAGGAGTGGAGTGGGCGGGAATGCGTACCTGAGGGTCCCCGTCCCACTACTGAGGAACGTATCTGAAAGCAACCCAGTCTCATGACCCCGGCGCAAGCCGAGCCTTGGCACTGCGCATTCCAAACCGACACGAACAGATCCCGTTGGGGGACACCCCACTTCTGGAGGATCGCAGTCACTATCCCTGAGTGCAGCGACCAGTCGTGGCGGGGTAGAAACGACCTGTTGAGGCGATCCACCTCATCACTCACCCCCATGAGGTGAGATGCAGTCCAGAGGAGTCGTGCCTCATGGCAAAGCCCCACGGACGGGTAGCTCCCTCGCCGGGAGGACGCCCCTCCCTGCCTCTTCATGTGAAGTGGCTGCAGTGTTGTCCGGCAGTGCCTGCACCACTCTGCCTGTCAGGGATCGGAGGAACAGCCTGCACGCTAGGCGAACAGCTCTCAGCTCCTCCACGGTGACCTGCAAGCACGCTTCCTCCCCCGACCAGAGCCCCCGAGTGCTCAGGTTGGCACCCATGTGGGCTCCCATCCCACATACGAGCCGTCGGAGCCTAAGGTGACCGACGGGATCAGTTCCATGAAGGGAACGCCCTTCTCTACTGCCCTAGGGAATCTCCACCAGTCCCGGGAGGCTAGGACGGGCGGGGAACCAGACCACCCAGTTCAGTGGGTGTTTGCTCGGCCCATATACCGAGGCCAAGCATGCCTGAAGCAGCCTGTGTCTCGGGCGAGCTAGCCTCACTACGTATGTGCAGGCTGCCACATGGCCTAACAGCAGTAGGCAGTGCCTGGCTGTTGTCGTGGGGTATCGGTGCAGCTGGGAGATGAGAGAGACCAGCACCTGAAAACATGGCTGATGCAGGAAGGTTCTGGCCTGGGGAGCGTCCAGGGTGACCCTAAGGAACTCTATGCGTTTCACTGGGGTCAGTGTACGTCTGTTCGTTTATGAGCAGACCCAGCCTGCTGCACGTGGAGCAGCGTAAGTCGCGCTGACCTGCACTGGGAACCCGGACCTACCCCCTATCAACCAATCGTCCGGGTAGGGAAAGATTTGCACACCCTTTCGCCTGAGGTGGGCCGCCATTACCGCCACGCAAGTTGTGAACACCCTTGGAGCCGAAGGTAGGCCAAGGGGCAGGCTGTAAATTGGTAGTAGGAGCCAGCCCCTGTTGGCTCCGGAGGATGGACCCATGAAAGTATGCGTCCGTGTAGGGCGAGGGCGGCATACTAGACTCCTGGATCCAGGCATTCTGGATAGATTGCTGCACCTCCTGGACAGGCCTGATGGCAGCAGCCATGAGCACGTCCTCATGGAACTTGCGGGGGCTATGGCCCTACCCGCCGCGGCAGCAGCGTCGTTTGACGTCTGGAGCGCTGCCTTAGCCAGCGTGAGTCCTCCATGCAGGATGGCGGAAGCCAACCTCAAGGTAGGGGCCCACTATTGCGCAACTGCTGGTGTGCCCCGAAATCCCTCAGTAGCGCCATGTGGTCCCCGGAGACTGCCTTGTCCGGGAAGGGGTAATAGGACTACCGAGGCAAGTCTTGCGGGTGCTCCCCTTGCCGAAGGGGTGCCCCCGTAGGGGGGGGGTGTCTCCATGGGGTCCGACTCCTCAACCAAGGAGTGGTGTTTATGGGCCTCAGACTGTGCCAGGGCATGGACTGTACCCCTACTAGCACTTTTGCGGCCTGCTTGGACACCTTGAGGGGGCGTCGGCTGTTCCGATGACTGCCCCCCCCCGTGGGACCTGAGCCGTCACACAGGCGGCCGTCCTAGGTCCCGGGTGCCCTGTTTACACTGGGGACCGTGCGCCAAAGAGCCCTCAGCCTTGTGGAGAGCCACAGCACAGCATGGAGTCCCAGTGCCATGCGGACCCCAGCGCCGCGTGGAGCCACGGGGTGGCTGCAAGCTCCGGCCCTGCTTGGGGCTGTGGTGCCAGCAGAGCCCCACCACCGACAGGAGCCCCCCTGCCCTCGGGAGCTCCGGCCCGGCTTTTTTTTTTTTTTTTGTGGCTGCAGCGCCGCCCAGGGCGGCGGCGCCCGAAGAAACCCGCTGCCGCAGGGAGCTCTGGTGCCGACCCGCTGGGGGAGCATCCTCGCTCTACCCCTGGTGGCCATCTGGCGGGAGATCGTCCTCCCCGTACCGGGGATCTCCACCGCCCTGCGGGGGGACCCACGCGGGCTTGCGCCGGGACCCCAGCCCCTTCTCCCTCGGCGGGGGCGGGGGGGGGGGGGGGCGGAGGTGGCATAGGCCGGCCAACAAGGCTCATGCCGCCAGCCTCCGCGTTGGCAGGGGCACTCTCCCCCTCCGAAGAGTCGGGGGTGGACCCCTGCTCAGAGATGCAGACCCGGAGGGGACTCGACGGGTCGTGGCTGGTGCATCTCCGTCCTTGACCCTGCCCGTACCCACGGCGCAGGGGAGTGTCTGCGCTCCATGCGCTCTTCTCGTCGTGGGCCCGGGGGATGCTGCTCCGCGCCGAGTGGAATCCGGTGCCGACAGTGCGCTCCTCACCGAGGGGGAGCAGGACGACCCGGACACAGAGCGGAGCGCTGCGCTAGGAGCAAGGCTTTAAACCTGATCTCTCTGCTCTGCTCTCTGATTAAAGCCTTGCGTATCTTACTCTTGTCTGCTGTCCCCCCAGGCACTTAAGGTACCGAGTGCGGGGGAGGGACACGGGGTGGGGGTTAAACCCAGGCGGCCGGGACATAGCCTGGCCACCTTAAGTCCATCAGGGACTTCTTACTAACTACAGCACTTAACAACACTTAAACTAACTAGGTACTTCGACTAACAAAGAGTTCACAGAAGGGGAAGGCACGTGCAGAGAGCAAGTGCTAGTTCCATCCAACCTTCACGGGCGGAAAGAAGGGACTGGGGGGTCTGGGGCCGGCAGTGCCTCGTGCTGCAGCATGAGCGTGGCACTCCAGGGGCACCAGAGCTGGCCCTACAGGGTCTGCTAAGGGGGAAAGAGTTCCAGGAACCGTGCACTGTGGCGTGCACACACCCATATTGGAATGGACATGAGCAATCACTCGAAGATAGAACAGGGCAGTTATCGAGTGATCCATCCCCTGTCGTCCAGTCCCAGCTTCTGGCAGTCAGAAGTTTAGGGACACCCAGAGCATGGGGTTGTGTCTCTGCACACTGGACTAATAGGAGCTGGCAGACCTGTCCTCCATGAACTGAGCTAATTCTTATTTGACCCAGTTATACTTTTGGCCGTCACAAAATCCCCCGCAACAAGTCCACAGGCTGACTGTGCTGTGTGAAGAAATACGTCCTTTTGTTTGTTTTAACCTGTTGCCTGCTAATTTCACTGGGTGACCCTAGTTCTTGTGTTGTGTGAAGGGGTAAATAAAACTTCCCTCTTCACTTTCTCCAGACCAGGCGTGATTTTATAGACCTGAATCATAGCCCCCCTTAGTCATCTCCTGTCCAAGCTGAACAGGGCCAGTCTTTTTAATCTCTCTGAGTACGGAAGCTGTTCCGCCACCTAATCAATTTGTTGCCCTTCTCTGTACCTTTCCCTATTCTAATGTGTCTTTTTTGAGGTGGGTGACCAGAACTGCACACAGTATTTGAGGTGGGGCCGTACCCTGGGTTTATAGAGAGGCACAAGGATATTTCCTGTCATATTCTCTCTCCCTTTCCTAGTGGTTCCTAACATTCTGGTGGCGTTTCTGCCTGCGCTGCACATGGAGAGGATGTTTTCAGAGAACTAACCACAGTGATGCCAAGATCTTTGAGTGATAAAAGCTAATGCAGACCTGGTCTACACTACAGCGCTAGGTCGACGTGCGGCAGTGCTGCAGACACCAGGGACTTCATGGAGTAGGAGAAAAGAAGACTCACAAGTGGTAGAATTCGGTGCCATTGGTCCATTTCCAGGGCTGCCCCGGGTCCCTCCGGAGGCCGATCCAGTGGTCAAATTTCCCTTTGTAGCGCGCCATGAAATCCTACAAACAGCAGAGGGAGAGGCGGGGTCAGAGCCCGGACCCTGCTGCTGCCCCAGGCTCTGTGCAGGGAATCCCAGTCCTACACTGACGGGCTGTTTCCAGGGGGTGGCTGGGGATTTTCTCCTCCCTCTGGCACAGCTCTGGGTAATTCAGTATTAACCCTCCCACTCCAAACAGCTCCCAGCACCCCAATTTCCTCTGGGCTGGGGCAGCTGTTGGGCACCTGTCGAGAGGTGATCCCCGCGGTACATTGCCTCTGGCCTCGCAGCACGAGGGGGGTCACAGCTGCTCCTCGCCCCGCAAGGGCAGAGCCCAGCTCCTACTGCAGCAGCAGCCACTGAGGCAAGGCACAGTCCATTGCAACTAGCGTCTCTTACCATGTCCTGCCCGTTGTCAATCCCAGCCAGGGAGGCACCCAGTGAAGAGCAGTGCTTCTGGCTGAAGGCCCAGTCCCCTTCGCCCTCTGAGAAGTAGTAGCATTTCCCTTGGTATCCGATCCAGCCGTCTGGGCACATATCCGGGCATGCAAGGGGCCCCAGATCAGCTGACAGATGCTCACATCTCTGCACTGAGAATGAGACAGTAACATGGTGTGAGAGCGGGACCTGCAGCCCGGCCGTGAGGAGAACACGGGGAAATGAACCCTGGTGCCCCAGGCTTCGGAGACTCTTCGAACCAATGCCAGGTGCTGGGGGTGTGAGGGAGCCAGGAGCACACTGGGAATCCAGCCCCAGAGGGGGGTTACCTGACCCTGGTCTCACTCTCTCAAGGTCACATTCAGTAGGGATGCAGCTGACAAACAGCCCCTGGTTGGAGGCCCAGCACAGAGAGCTGGGCCCGGCTCAGTGCTACAGCAGGGGTGGGCAGGGGCCAATAATTAAGGGGTAAGATGCTGATGTCAACATGATCTGCATTTTGCACCACACTAACACTAACACCATCGCTGGTTTTAAACCTTCCCCTGTGGCCGGGACACTCGTGTCTGGGAGAACGTTAGCAGCTGTGGCCATGCTGATGGAAGATAGAGCAGGTCGTGCACAAGGCACGTACGTCCCTGCAGACTCCATGGGGCAGTGCCCCGCACCCCGTGTGTGAGCACTAGTCACAGAGCAGGGCAGTCGGTGCAGCAGATGCTTCATGGTCCTGCTCAGGGTGTGATTTGTGTCACTCATTTCAGGGAGCAACGGCAGCTGCGTGGGGCACAATTACACACGCTGTGCAGAGCGCTGGGCATGGCAACACACAAGCCCCTCGGAGAAAAGCTGCCAGGCCGGCTGGGCCCCTTCCAGTATTGCCTTGGGGGGACAGGGCACAGCAAGGGCCTTTCAGTCCTGGGAGCCTCTGACTGGTGCCATCTCCACCATCTGACCCACTGCGTTCTGGGGGGTCCCTGCACCCCCAGCTGTGGAACCCCCAGGTCACAGATCTCACCTTACGCTGTGTGAGCCAGCGCGGCCCATTGCAATAGCCAGCCAGGACGGCAGGGAGCTGGGATTCACAGCCCCCGTGTAGAGGGCAGTGAGGCAGTTACATCAGTGCAGACCCTGGCACAGACGTGCTGGAGCAGCGTGTCCTGCTCTGGTAACTTCCTGCAGCCAAACGAACCAGGGCAAGCCCCTCTCATCTACGTTAGCTGCACCAATTGAAGTGTATCACTGCTGCCACAGCGCCACAGAGGTGCCAGTGCAGACAGACCTGGACTGATCCCCTCTCCCAGCTGCTAAACCCTCCTGGGGAGCCACTGATCAGATCCCAGGACAACAGCTAAATCCCAGCCCCGACAGTTTTACAGCCCCCCCATCCCCAGGCTATGGCAGATACAGCCGGGTTCACGTTCCCACGAACAGCCGCCCTCTGAACTAGCCGCGCTGTCTGGGCAGGCGGGGAAGCCAATAGCGCTATGGGGCCCTGCCCGGCCGAGGTCGCTCCGTGGTGGGTTTCTGCACTGCGGTGATGGAGGTGTCTGTGCTGCGTTCCACGGCTCAGCGCAGTCACTGCAGCAAAGCACCTGCCAGCCCGGCCAGGGCATGACCCGGGGAGGCAGGAAGGCCAGGCTGGTGCCTCAGGGGGACACGCTGCAGGCAAAGGGCCCGGCTCACTGCAGCCCTGCACCTTGCCCCGTCAGTCACCAACACTGAGCATGGGAACAAGTGACTGTGCCTGGGACACGGCAATAGCCACTGGGACCCAACGTGCTGAGAGATCTGCTGGGGGAAGGAACGTGAGTCAGATCATCCTGACACAGAGCCCAGGTGCAGGGACTGCAAGGGGCAGGAGGAGGGTCTTGGAGGAACATCCCCCAGGAATCCTCTGTCCCAGGGGCGGGACAGGCCAGGAGAGACGCAACTGGGGGGGGGGGGGGGGGCTGAGAACTCACCTGCCAGGACAATAACAGTGACGAGGAGAGCTGGGGACACGAGTGCGAGGGCGAGTGCGAGGGCAATGATACGTTTCCTGCCGTTACCGTGAGTGGCTGAAAGAGAAAGACCCGTCAGCCAGGGCTGAGAGGACCCGTCTCACTGATGGCCCCAGGGCTGAAGCTGCCCTAGAACAGTGGTTACCCACCTGGGGGGCAGGACCCCCTTGAGGGGGGACCAAAGATTCCAGGGATCCATGGGGCTTCCGTAATATTGACGTCAGTTAGCCCCCGAGCTCTGCGCCAGGTGCAGCAGCCCCTCCCTCCCCCGCCCCATATTGTACCCTGCATTGTTACCCAGTGGAGGGGAAATGGTTAAGTCTTCTTTTGGGGGCAGGGCAGCACACAACGCGTGGTGTTACCTGAATGTCTGGGCTGCAGCGAACAGGATCATTAAGGAATTGGTTGAAACCAACCCAGAGCAACGAAGGGCCAAAGAGAGAATGGAAAAACCTCACTGAGCCCAGCACTGACAGCTGGCCAACAGCGCCCTAAGGAGGTTTTCCTCCCACTTCTCAGCAGAGACGCTGAGCCCAGACCAGCCTGAGGTCGAAGGACTGAGCCATGATCAGACGGGGATAAAGTGTGAGCCCCTGGAGGACGCTGGCTGCCCTCTGCCGCCACTGACTAAGCAGGGGCGTGCTAGTGGTTTGCTCTGGCTTGACCAGGCTGACGCTGCTTTAACCTCGCTGTCTGTCTGCCAACCGAGAGACTTCCAGGGCCGTGTGCAGGTGACGAACAAACCCTGCCCTGTTTTGAAAACGCTGCCTGTGTCACTGCCAGTTCCTGCCGGGTGCCCTGGTCGCTGGAGCGAGGACAAGTCCCTGGGCAGGAGTCTAAGGCCTTGCCTAGGGCAGCACTGCTGCCGGCAAAGCCTCCGTCGCTCAGGGTTTTTTTTTTTTCACATCCCTGTGACAAAAGTTTTGCCGGCAGAAGTGCCAGTGTTCGGTGTGGGCTAGCACAGCTGGAGCCCAGGGACTCAGGCTCAGAGGCAGTGAGGCCTGTCACCTACCGAGGTGACCAGATGGCAAGTGTGAAAAATCGGGATGGGGTGGGGGGGGGGGAAAAATAGGCAGCTGTATAAGAAAAAACTTCCAATAGCGAGACTGTCCCTGTAAAATCGGGACATCTGGTCACCCTAGGCTACCCTGGAGGGAGGAGACCGCTTAGCGGTCTGGCAGCTTGAAGGGCTTCCTCAAGAGACTGGGTAAACGCTGCACAGTAGCTCTTGTCCAGGGATCCCTGTCACTGCCTCTCACAGGTGTCCATGAGGGGTTGGGGGAGCCCCCCCCCCGCACCCAAACATGCACCCTTCCTGGAGCCAGCCCAAGTAGAGAATCCTAACGGGGCAGCAACCAGGCAGCAATGGAGGGAAGGAAACACTAACACCCCCCCACACCCTTCTGACCACATGAACGTTCAGAGGCCGCACATCCTGGGGTTTCCCATGGGCACGGTCAATGCAGCTTCTGGAGGTTAGCCCTGAGCTGCAGAGCCTGATGGTCACTTGGTAGGTTTTTTTGGTCTCCCCTCTGAGTATCTGCTGAAAAAAATTCAAACCGGGGACAAGCCTGGCCAAGGGAGCACGAAGAGGGTTACACAGCATTAAACCTTCATCCAAAGATGCCAACATCAGACCTCCCTTGTCAACCTGGTACCCAAGATTAGTGACTAACTCTCTCCCTGTGGTGTCCCTTACGGACTGTGCCTTTACACATTACCTGGCAGTGAGGGGACAAGGGAAAACATCTCATGTGTATGGAAATTCTGGATGTGCCACCGTGATACCCTAGTGATGGCACAGATAACTGCACAGGGCGGTGGATGGAGATGATGTAGTGACAGTGGCCATCTCAGAAAGGCCGGAGAACCCGGGGAGCTTGGCAACAGCCGTTCTCAAGGAGGCAAAACAGCAAGGAGGAACAACAGGTGACTAAGCGATTTCTGGGAAAGGAAAGAAATTCTCCAGTGTGAAGCCTGCCCTGTCTCTCCTCCTCATCCCTCCCCCAAAAAGAAAGATATGGCCACAAAAAAAGGTAGGGTGGATAAAAACTGGGTGAACGAATAAATGTTTAATTAATTGGATTTTTAATAAGTTTTTCTTTTTAAAAATAAACCCATTTTAAATTAAATCTGAATTTAATGTACAAAATGTAAGGCCTAAAATTATGTCTTAAAATATTTATTTAAATATGCTGAATCCATGAGCCTTTATCAAAAACTTGGAGAAAAAGGCTGCTTTTCTGTAGAAAGAAGGAATCGGGGGAAACTGCAGAAAGATAACTACTGTATTGCCGATGGTACTGAAATTCAGAAAGAGCATCAAGACGTTGAAGACAAACGCCCAACAACAAAGTTAAATCACAGGCAGTAAAGAGGCGGATGAATCAAGCACTTACTCCACTTCATTTTCTTGCTAATATTCTCAACCTAAAGTACCTAGTTAAGCACCTGGAACCAGAGTTTGTTAATGTGGTAAACCAGCTTTTTGACAGCCACAATCTCTTCTGCAGGCCCAGAAAGAATATTTTCTTCATTCAGACAATTTATTCAAAGTTGTGAAATCAACTGGGAGTTGAAAAAGCAGGAAAACTTAAAAATGAGCAGGGATGGGAGGGGATGAAATCTACGAATTTTAAAAATAACTGAAGAGACTTTGATGCATTTGAAAGCTTTCCAACCCAGGCTAACCTGATAATCCATTTAATTCACTGATTTCAGTTAGTCCCTCAGTTTAATATGCCATTTAATTGTAGACATGGAACATATTTTGATAGGAGAAGTTTACGTATCCAAGACGTTTAGAGTTGTTGGGTTAAATACATTTCATCTGCTGTTGTGTTTAATTAAATTCCAGTTACCAGCCTAATGTAGTGTGACATCGATCATGAGCAAAAAAGTTAATTATCTAGAAAATAAGCAACATCACTCCCCATTTTCTAATGTACTAAAAATGCAGAACTAATAAGAATCTCAAAATATTAAGCCATGTAATTATGTGAATAAATGGCTACAGTGCACACTCTTGGTACATCTTTTTGCTACCCAGATCTAGTGTAAAGACTCTGTAGTTGTGCATCCAGATGTTGTGATGGTTCTATCAACCAGTAAGAATGAAGCTTCCTTTAGAAAATAACTGAAGAACCAATGGAAAAGCTGATCAAAATCAATAATTTAAACAGAGGCTTTCCCCTTGGTGATTAAAGGCACCTTGATTTAAATCTACCCACCCTGTGCACTGAGAACTGATTTTGTGGGGATGGCTGGGGATGGCCACAGCAGGAGATTTGTTAGAGGTCAGGATCTGATTTCCTCCCCACCCCCTCCTTGTATATACTCATGTAACCAAACAGACAGTAACAATCAGAATTACGTGGGCGTCAGTCTCTGTTGGTGCCCCCCCCCATTCTGTGGCCTTGTCTCTCATTTGTTCCTCTTTTCTTGCTAACTGCATTGATTTGGCTCTGGGACTAGCTCACGGCAATACAGAGCCTCTGTTACACGGGCAGCAGGGGCTTGCCTGAAGAAGAGGTGAAGCTCTGCAAGGCATCTGCAATCCTAGGTCCTCTCACTGGGCCTACAGCCCCTGAGCACAGCACCCCTTCCCTCCCCCATATTGAACGCATGATCTTCCCCATTAGCTCCTCCCCAGACAGGCTTTTCTTCATGGCCCATAGGGTAGAACCTCAGAGTTACGAATACCGGAGTTACAGACTCACCGGTCACCCCACACCTCATCTGGAACCGGAAGCAGGCAATCAGGCAGCAGCTGAGACAAAAAAAAAAAAGAAAGAAAAAAGCAAACCCCGCACAGCGCTGTGTTAATGTAAACTACTGAAATATAACAGGAAAGTTGAATAAAAAGACATGACTAGGTCAGGAAACTGTTTCCGTGCTTGTTTCATATCAATTAAAATGGTGAAAAGCAGCAGGTTTCTTCTGCACAGTAAAGTGTCTAAGCTGTGTTATGTCAGTGTTCAGTGGTAACCTTTTGGAAGAACCATCACGTTTGTTCAGTTACAGACATTTCCCAGTTACGAGCAGCCTCCATTCCCCGGTGTTGGTAACTCTGCGGTTCTGCTGTACCAGGGTAATGCAGGGAGTGACATCCGGGGCCCTCTGTATTGCCCGGCCCCCCGTCATCATTCTGCTGCAATTCTGAGAGTCTCCACTAGGGGCAGCATTACACAGCACAGCCCGCTCCTGACTCAAGAGCAGAATTAGGTCAGTAACTCCAGGGAGCTGTTCCAAGGCCTGTGCAAACACTAATGGGTTATCAGTTCTTTGCACTGGTGCAGAACCTGTCACCCGTAGATCTCAAGCTGCTTTCCAGAGCAGGGTGAGCATGTAACATCCATCTCAGAGAGGATGAAATTAAGGCAGAGGCAATAACCAACTAACACCCTGCCATGTTCACATCATCAGTCAGGGGCAGCCCTAGGACTGGAACCCAGGATCCTGACTCAGTCCTGTGCTTTAACCAATACACAGCTGTCTGCCAGAGCTGGGTTTAAAGTGTGTGCTCTGACCACTACACCTCACTCCCCTGCCCTGGGAAAAGAACTCAGGAGTCCTGAGGACCAACCTTCTGTTAGTCCCAAAGTGAATCAGGAACACTCCCACCACTGCACACAAAGCAGCGACTCCTGTCCTAGAAGTCAAATTGTGTGTTTGCTCTGCAGATCCTGGTGAGCCCTTTATCCCTGCACCTAGGGCAGAGGGAATGAAACACACTGCTCCTGCCTGCTTGTCTGCCCCACAGCATCCCAAGGGACATCACATTTCAAAGTGATTCCCTGCTCCAGAAAGGGAAATGCCATAAAAAAGGGGGTTGAGTAGGGATGTTTTTGCCTCTAATAAGAAACATGATCGGGAAAGAGATGCAGGTCTGGGGAGCCTCCTCTCCCCCTCCAAACATTTTTCAGTATGTGGGGGTGGCACAGCTGTTGCCGTGAGATTTGGACACATTGTCCATTCAAACTGAAGGCGGATGAGTGCACAGCAGGGCCCTGACCTCGGATGGTCAGCTAGGCACTAGCACAGTGCAGACAGTTAGGTTTCTAAATCTCCTAGACACTGCTGTGAAAGTCTCAAACCCTGTTGACAACTCTCACATTATTTTAGGATAATTTCGTGTTTTCCAAAACCCAGCTCCTGAGTTCCTGTAATTAGAGGAGAATCTCCACTTTCCTTTAAAAAGTGAAGCTAAGTTTCCAGCTTTTGTGGATGCAGCGAGAAGTTGGACAATGTGACCTGGTTCCACCCCACGGCTCAGAAACCAGAAGTTAAAAAGAAAAAAATAAACCAAGGTTTTTAAATCCCCATTTTTCGAGCCCTGGCCCATTTCTGGATGCTGCCAGCTGCCAGCACTGCCCGGGAGCGGCCCAGTGACAGCCTGTCCGCTGTGGTCGGTGCAGGGGAAACTGCCGTAACACACTGCCGGGGTGACAAACGCGCACAGATGTCACGCACTCAGTTCTGAGTTCAGGTCTCTGCCCCCCACCCCCAGCCGTGCGCCGCCGCAGGGAATTACGGTTTCCGAGCCTGGGGCGGGGCCGCGCTGATCTCGGCTCGTGCCAGCGTCTCACACTCGGCTCTGTTCACAGCGAGACGCCGCAGCCGGGCAATGCCCGTGACAGCCGAAGAGGGGAACCCGAGGGTGGGTTGGAAGGAGACGGGGGGGTCGGGCCGCGAAAGAGGGAGACCAAACGCCGCCCACATGGCCCTGCGCTGCTGTAACGCAGACGGTCTGACCCGTCCGAGCGGTGCCGGGCGAGCCACACCTGCTGCCCCGGGCCGTGCGCTAACCCCTGTGCAGCGCCGTGCACACACGGCAGCTGGAGCCGCAGACAGACGCTGACTGGGGCCGGGCAAAGCGCCCCGAGACCCGATGGCGGCTGCCCCGGCCCGACACACGCAGCCCGCGGCCTGGCCCCCCTCCCGGCTCCGCTCTCAGCAGCTCGGCCCGGGTGGGAGCAAAACCCCCAGAAACTGCCCGGGCCCGTCCAGCCCTTCCCCGGCCCGGCCCGGCCCGGCGCGGGTATCCCTAGGGTGGAGCGTGTCCGAGCCCGCCGCTGTCTGTGGGGCTAGATCCCCTCGGGGTCCGTGGGGATGAGGACCGCCCAGCCCGCCCCGCGCCCGCCTGGTTCCCCCCGGCCCGGGTATCTGCGGGGCTGGGTCCCGGCTGGTGCCGCTGACAGACGCTCACTCACCCCTCGGCGGCTGGACACGGGTTCAGAGCGCGACACGCTGGGCCGCCCGGGACCCGGTGCTGCGAAGCGCGGCAGGCTCGGCCCCGGACACCATCCAACGGCTGAGGAACAGCGTCTTAAAGCGAGCTCGCCTTGCCAGACACCCTGGAAGCGGACCGGCAGTGGGGGAGGGGCGGGGGAGGGAAGGTTGGTTTGTGGCGTCTAGTTCCCGGCCCAGCAGCCCAACCCCCGCCAGCGGCGGCGCCATCATGATTAAACCCCTTCAACGCCACCGGGTCCCTCCGCCCCCGACGGGCTCCAGAGACCTGCCCCGCTACGGAAACCGCCCGCCCGGGACACGCAGCAGCGGGTGGGACTAGATCAGCAGTTCTCAAACTTTTTAAATGGAGCCACCCCTGGTCTTTTGTGTAACAATTGCACCCCTCCCCCCCTTTCAGAAAAAAAACAGGGCCTACATTTATATCAATCAACAACGGCAGCTGCACAACCCAGATACGTGTGGGGGGTGCAGGGCTCCCCAGGGTGCAGGGCTGCGCCTGCTGCTTGTCCGCTACGGAGCTCCCCCAGGGGGGAGCCGGCTGTGTTGAGGAATGGGGGAGGGGGAAGGGCTGTTCGGCCAGTTCAGCAAGACACACACGGGAGTGAGGAAAAGCCTTCGCCCTGGCTTCCTGTTCCCAGTCTTCACCCCAGGTGTGCAGGGCCCGTCACGCCCCCAGCCCGCAGGAGGGGGCAATAAAATAAAGCCCCTCTACAGCCTGCCCCCCAGCCCACCTGCCCCCAACGATGCACCTGGCCTTGCCCCAGGACCGGGAACACTCTCTGTGCCTGCCCGACCCTCCAGACTCTTCACCCAGGCACAGCTCAGCTGCTGCCTCCCGGCTCACGCTGCTGTCTGCTCAGCTGAACCCCTGAGCCGCCAGGGCTCTCCCCTGGATCCCTGCACATGTGTGAATCCCAGCCCCACAGCATCCCTCCCTGTAACACCCTGTCCCCACATGCATAGCCCCCCCCCCGCAGCAAACACGATACATCTGTCGAACACAGTACACAGCACCATTACAGATCTTAGTCACTAGTGCACTCAGCATAAATACAATTACTAGATGTATTATTGTTTTCCACAAAAAAAATGTGCACCTCCCCCCCCCCCATGACCCGTCTCGTGCCTTCCTATCTCCCCCGTTTGCAAACCGCTGGTCTAGATGACCTCCTGAGGTCCCTTTCCAATCCTAATCTTCTATGATTCTATGATCAAGTTCGGGATCTCGGTGTAAACACACGTTTGCAGTGCAGACAATGCCTGGGAGACTCCTACCTCCAGCCCGTCACTTCTGTTTGAGCTAGAATTATTTGCAGCACTGAAGAGCCGCTGACTGACCGAGATTAAACACACACAACAGTTCCCCATTTTATCTTTGTGCACTGACAGCCTCTGTCTAGTCAGTTTCACTGTGGTCACTTTCACTGCTTCCCCCAAAACAGCATTCACCCCACCTTTGGGAGCTATGCACTGCTTCAGGAAAATAAAATCAGCCATGTCTTCCCCCTCCCGCATCTCTATTCTTAGAGACCTGATCATCTTTATTTATACCTCTGTACCGCTCTAACTAGTGCTTCATACACATCCCCAAGGGCAGGGGGGCATTTGAGTGCACCCCACCCTCAAAGACAGTGACCCTGAACAGAACCACCGCGGCTCCTTTAGGTGCTTTTATGATGTCGGTGGGAGCCCCTCCGACCCCAGGCTGCCCGGCAGCAGGTAAGTCCCGGAGGAGCCCGGCTGGGCTAGGGCTGGAGGGGGCGGGAGGTGGTTTGGGGGCCCTGGCTGGAGAATTGGGCACCCTGAGCCCCAGCAGCACCCCTACCCTAAGCCCCCGAAGGGACGTGCGGGGGCAGCCCCAGAGCAGAGCCGCGACAGAAGCCGGGCAGGGAGCAGCCCCGAAGCTGGACAGGCAGCTGGTGAGCGCCGCCGGGCCACTGGTGGGGTTGGGGGGGGGGGGGCGCCGGGCCCGGCCCAGCCTGCAGCCAATGGCAGCCGGTCCCGATCCTGCCGCCAGGCCCCTGCACCGCCCTGCAGTCCCGGTCCCGGCCTGCCGCCTATCGGCCCCCAGTTCTGGAAGTGGGGCCGGGCTTCCCCCATGTGGCTTCCCCAGGCAGCGGCGGCGGCGCTTTTGCTCCCGGCTTCTGTCCGGGGCAGGTCCTGTCCCCGCCCAGACAGCGGCGGCGGCGGCAACTTTGCCACCGCCCATCACCCTCCTCCCTGGCTCTGCCCCAGGACTTACCTGCTGCCCAGGGTGCTGGTCGGGGGGGGGGGGGGGGGGGGGGGGGGGGCTGCAGCGTCGGACCGACACCGTGCCCCGGAGCCAGTGTAAACGTGTTAAAGCAACCCGCGCCCGCCGCATTTATAGTCGCCGCCGCCTCAGTACGCTTCATGCCCTGGGGGAGAGGCTGCTCGCTGATTGGCCCGGCCGGCGTGGGACCGATGACGCTGGAATGTAGGTTACTGCAGGTCACCGAAATGTGCTTTTCTGGGGGGAGGGAGGAAGCGCAGCAGCTGTGAGTGAGTCACGTGCCCCATGACAGGTCCTCCCCTCCCCCCCGGCACAGCAGCACCCCCCCCCTCCGAAACTCGCTCAGCGGCCCCAGTAAGAAACACGTGGCCATGGGGCCCCTGCCGCTCAAAGGTTGGACCCCTGATGTCAGGTTCTGAGCGATCAGCCGGGGGGGGGGTGTGTAGTGAAAACTGTATGTCATGAGAATGTGTGCCCCCGCACTGTTTCTCCCATTTAGATGGCAGAAGAGTAAACCTGTGACCACCGCATTGTGCGCATGCTCACCGCATTCAGCATTCAGCAAGCATTCAGCAAGCAATGACACACAAAATCACGGGAAAAAGTGTGCCCCCGCTTCTCATAGCCTGTATCACTTTTTCCACTGGACCTCTTCTTCACATTCCTGGACACACAAAATCACGGGAAAAAGTGTGCCCCCGCTTCTCATACCCTGTATCACTTTTTCCTCTTTTCTCTTTCTACTGGACCACTTCTTCACATTCCTGGACACACAAAATCACGGGAAAAAGTGTGCCCCCGCTTCTCATACCCTGTATCACTTTTTCCTATTATCTCTTTCTACTAGACCACTTCTTCACATTCCTGGACACACAAAATCACGGGAAAAAGTGTGCCTCCGCTTCTCATAGCCTGTATCACCTTTTCCTCTTTTCTCTTTCTACTGGACCACTTCTTCACATTCCTGGACACACAAAATCACGGGAAAAAGTGTGCCCCCGCTTCTCATAGCCTGTATCACTTTTTCCACTGGACCTCTTCTTCACATTCCTGGACACACAAAATCACGGGAAAAAGTGTGCCCCCGCTTCTCATAGCCTGTATCACCTTTTCCACTGGACCTCTTCTTCACATTCCTGGACACACAAAATCACGGGAAAAAGTGTGCCCCCGCTTCTCATACCCTGTATCACCTTTTCCACTGGACCTCTTCTTCACATTCCTGGACACACAAAATCACGGGAAAAAGTGTGCCCCCGCTTCTCATAGCCTGTATCACTTTTTCCACTGGACCTCTTCTTCACATTCCTGGACACACAAAATCACGGGAAAAAGTGTGCCCCCGCTTCTCATAGCCTGTATCACTTTTTCCACTGGACCTCTTCTTCACATTCCTATCTCTCCTTCCCAATTGTATTTGTACACATCACTTGTCCCCATGTAAGATCCTTTCCATTTTCCTCTCTAGGATTTCAGTTTTCCCTTTTCTTTGTTTGTATTTGCATTTGTGATATGTATTTACCTTGATCCTCTACTATGGTTTCTTTAATTCCCACAGGGGTGTTTCATGTTATAATGCTCTGGCCCCTATTTCCAAGCAGTTCATCTATATTAACTTCTTGTTCCACATCAGTGCTCAACTTACTATTAGAGCACAGATTTCACCTCCTCTAGTGTGTTTCACGACTACCTGGCACAAGAAGCTTACATGTAAGGTTTATGGAAATCTTCTCTATTTATCACATAGAAACTCAATATGTGGGTACTTGTAATCCAAAAGTTTTATTACATTCTTTACTTTTATACTGTCTGGTGGGTGGGAGTATATTCCTACTGCTATATTGCCATTAATGCAGCATGGAGTTGCTATCCAGAGACATTCTGTGGTATATTTTGTTAATTGTACAGTTTTCCTTGATTGTGTTAAATGCTTTCTTTCCAGTAGAGCCCTTCCCCTCCTCCCCCCACCGACCTTTTGTCTTATTACAATTCTTTTATTCCCTGTTATTTCTTTATCCCATGTCGAAGTTTCAGTTTCCCCTATAGTATCAAGAATTTTTTTTTAACTTTTATTGTACACAACTGTATAGAATCAAGAACAATGAGTTCTTTTAAAAGTATTCAAAAACAGGTACGTAAACATATGAATTTGAGTTATGAACATTTTCTTTACTCTACTGGCTTGAACAGTAATATCAAACTTTCCTATTCTCCATTGATATGCCAGATATGTCACTCCAACATAACTCAACATAACTCCAACATAACTCAAAAATTTATTTTGAAACAACAGTTATACAATGTATGAACTATGCACACTTTTTGCACTTGTACTCCTTGTGCTCATCATGCAGTATTTCTTCATTTATTCCTCCAGGAATGCAGAGAATATGTGCCCACCTCTTACAGGAGTCACACTGGACCTGTGATAAATAATAATGAGAATATGAATGAAATCACTGGCCAGACAATGAGAAATGTAATTTCTCTTGACTGGTACTACTCCATAAATAATGTTTATTATATGTATAATCATTACTGAGGAGATTGCTCTCATCGTTGGTGACACAGTACTGCACACGAATTAATACAAGAATACTGAGCCTTAGGTAGGGTATTGAGTGCGGTGTATGTGCAAGTCTTGTGATATTGCTCCATCATATTAGTTCGTGTTTTCAAAAAAACCGAACGTAACTTACATATTTGCTCCAACATGGAGTGTGTCTGTGTGTGTGTGTGTGTGTGTGTGTGTGTGTGTGTGTTCCTGAGATGTCAGTAATATTTCGGTCATGTAGACATTGAGCTGTGCCACAGACAAAGTGGAAGGGAACCCCCCATGAAATCCACAACGGCTACAGCTCAGAAGCAACCCTGAACTCAGCTCTGTACACCACTCGCCACACAGTGGATGGGCACCTGGCCTGAGATAAGCATCCCTGCGCTGCTGAAGGCCTGCCCCATCCCCAGCCAACCCGCCTCCATTACCCTCAGTTCATGAGGTAGGGTGGCTTGAGGTGGCTCCTGTGTCAGAGTAGATGTAGCTTGTTAATCAGCTATCAGTACATTTGTATTATTAATGTTATTATGTCATGTACTGTCCTTACTGTTATCGTCATATGTTCTTATCGGGGTTCTTATTGCTTATCGCTGCTAGTGGTGCACTTGTTTTACCTACTGTTACTGTGTGGCTTGTAGTCAAAAACAGTAGCAACCACATAAATTATTTCTTGTTTCTTACCATCATGCAATCTTTCTTCTGTGTGCAAGTGATGAAGCTGCAGTATATGCAGTAGTCCTCCACGCTGTCTGAAAAATCAATACAGGTTTTTGTAAGGATGCTTACGTTGTGACCTAAATGCTACATATACACATCTTGTCACTTAAGCAACAGGTTCTAAAATATATTCGTTTGTACTGTATAAGAATATTTTTACTTTGCAGCTCAGAATACTTTTCTCGAACTCTCACTATACTTACTGCTGGTGGATCTAACAATCAAAGTACATATTCGTGTTCTGTCAGGAGGAACAATTCATCGCATCCACATTGTACAGCTCTTCTACACATTATTCAGACACTGTCACCATGACAGGAGCAAACCTGAGAGATACCCACTGAACTATTCACATAATAACCACTTACATTCCCGTTGTCTTACCATACCCTGTGTCCTCAGTCGGTATACGTAACACAGTTATTACCTGACTCCTGCAGTAAACGAATTGCTATTTTTCTTCGAAAGGTATTCATGGCCTCTTCCGTTGTTTCCACGGTACTGATGTCTTCTTCCGCTAAATAACTTTCTGCAAACTATGATAACTTTTATTTAGAAAATACATCATTATAACACAGCGATACAAGTTATTATTAAAACTTTGTCTTCAATACCCTTAGGATGAGTGGTCCACAGTTGTGCCCATCACTTTGTGCCTTGTGTTCCAGCACCTTTGTTTTCCAGCCTATGGTGACTTTACTTCTGTCTCTGAACAGGAAGGCTCTGAATTGGTGGAGAGAACAATAGCATGATGTATCACTGTATCCTGCTTTTCCTCATCCTACATATGTAGGACTTCTTTCCTTCTTGCTTTAGTGAATGCTTTCAACAGGTTCATACTCACATAGATACATTCCTTTCCACGTGATCATGTCAGTTTTACGACACCTACCACTTTTTCCCCTGTCTGCCATGTGGCAAACAAAACATTATGTATCATGCTACATACCCACCCCTCTTTAAGGAAGCTACTATGACAATATTACCCAGGTAGTTACTGTTCTGCAAAGTACTGTCACACGTATAGACACTGTGACCTCTGTACAGAATTAGGTTCTAATCACCTCCAATTCTTCAGCAATTCTTCAACATATGTCCTCTCCTGACATAAGGGGTCAATTATCAACAACTCTTTCTTGGCCATCAATGCTATCTGACAGTGTAAAGACAGAGATGTTAACAATTATTGCCAATATCATTTTTTCAAGCACTGCATAATGCCTTCTCAGAAAAGTAATTCAAGATTTCATCACTGGCAGTGTATCACTATTACGTATCTGTACATCATGTTTTGCAGTCACTCCTGTACAGCAGGATAGACCACAGTTGTAACATTTACATGCAGAGCATCGTAACCCTTCTGCACAGTAACCGCGTTTTTAGATCAATACTCTGCATTTCACCACCTCCAAAGAAGTTTTGGTTTCCTACATTGCAATGGGACTTTGTGATGAGTTGAAAGGAAGCAGCACTATATCCTTCGTTATCATTTCTCTGTGTTCAGTGCAAAAAATAGAAGAGAAATGGCAATGACCCAAATGAGGCAATGTGGATTACACTACCACTCCAAATGTCCTTAGAGGGCTACTATTACTCAATCTTCCACATAACCTGACATTTCACGGTTTGTCGCGCGGGTCTTCACTGACTGTCACTACATTTTCTTTCCCCATAGCGGTCAACAGACACAGTTCATTCTTACCTTCATGGAAAAGCGTGATCTTGCTGTGCCATCAAGAATGGTAGTTGAAATGACTGATGAGATGGCTTGTACCCGCTGACACTCAAGAAGATTTAGGTGATGCATTGCTCATTCTAGCAGACAAATGGCATTCTTAACTGCATTCATTCCTAAACGCATACATACATCCATACACGCAATCAATCGTCACTGTTAGAAATACTT